>NC_142809.1:60701955-60860105 GCF_049724085.1 Artemia sp. Qi Xiang Cuo | reverse complement strand
GCCTCTTTTCCTCGAATGTGCCGGATCGAAATTTTGAGATAGTCGTTTTGCTCAGAATAGTCCAAATGTCAAATAACTGTGGTTTTGGGTTTACGCCCCCCAGCCTTTGCGTAAAGGGTTTTGTCTAGGTGGTAAAATGATAAGGTTTATTTAGCAAATTAAAATTAATTTATGTTTCCTTTAATTACAGCTGATCTTTCAGTGACACTAATCATACTTAATTCTGTTACGTTCAAGTTAGAATACCATAAATTCCCTTCCATTTGGTTTGCCATAAAATATCCTGCTGAAATATACTTCTGACAAGCCGGACCAGCCAGGGGAGTCGGCAGCAGAGTGTCTAGGGGGGGGGCAGTCGAGAGTGTGATGGAGGGCCTTTTGTCAACTGTTTTTCCAACCATCTCCTTTTTCAGCCAGATCTAATGTAAATTTGAAGGTCTAGGGGGGGGGCAGATGCCCCCCTCCCTACACCCATGGTACCAGCAATATATAGCGAACAATGAATTTGATTGCTACTACTGGCAAATATTTCCTAAAACAAGCTCTCATTGTTTTTTACTGTTGAAACTTTAATTCTTTGAGTAGAAATTTGAAGTACGCATTAGAATAAATGTCAAATATATTAAAAAACACAATTTGCTTTTCGTGCAACATTCCATGGGCTTGCCTTAAGATCCCAAAATAATAAATTTTTGGCGTCGTTCAGTCATAATTTACCTCTTTTTTCATATATTCATATTCAGAATATTTAA
The DNA here is from genome assembly GCF_049724085.1 of Artemia sp. Qi Xiang Cuo. Lineage (NCBI taxonomy): Eukaryota > Metazoa > Arthropoda > Branchiopoda > Anostraca > Artemiidae > Artemia > Artemia sp. Qi Xiang Cuo. Next base: position 60,859,353 of record NC_142809.1, on the reverse strand, counting down.
TCTAAAAGACAATATCGAGATGGGAATACATAGATCCTGTGAAAGTTTGGTAAATATTCCGATTAACTCATGAATGAGATAGGTAGAAAAATACATTTAGAATCAAAATTTCATCCTGAGTCCAAATATAAAATTTATTTGCGTCGGAAGTGAGCTTTCACTCACTCCCTCCTAATAAGCAAATACATACCTGAGTTGTATGCATGCCCCAAAATTTTCTGTGGATCACTCTCTTCTTCCAACTGATTTAACAGTTTGTCAAAATAAGGGAAAATTCATTGAATAAATACAGTTCAGGGTACCTATTTCCACCTTTAGAAATGGGGGTGGTTAAAGTTAATTTCTGGCGAAAATAATTGTTATATTTATAGAAGGGAAATGTAAGTTGGGGAGTTGTAGGCCTCCAGCTATGGTCTCTCACCATAGAGATTGTAATAGCATCTGTTTATGCTTTTCCATCCTTTCAAATAAGGAGCAACCAAAATTTTCAATTTTTGAGCCACTTGACACTTCACAAAACAATATCAGACAAATTTACAAAAAATACCTAAATATGATCAAGAGCTTTGAAGTAGGTGAATAAACACCTCTTTACGATATTTTAGTACCCTATCTGGTCTATTAGTTAGTAGACAATTTATAAAATTTTCTAAAAGGGCTGGAGGGGGAATATTCAAAAGTAGGGGTTTGTCAACCTTTAATAGATATTAAGTGGGATATTGAACTAAATAAAAAGACGTGGGCTGTAGATATTACCAGAATTTGCTGCAGGATTTTGTCCAATATGTAAATAGCAAGCAAGAACCTTGCTTCTCAAAAAGAACTGATATTTGTTTATTATTTTATTGTTATTTTATTTTCAACAAGATACGGAGTAAGCCATGGGCTTGTCTCGTTACAGATAGAAAATAAACAAAAAGACAATAAACAAGAATTGGAACCCTGGGTATTAATCGGTACCACAATAACATATAAATTCCTCAGGCTGAACACATTACAAAAATAAGCTAATACGTCGATAAATATTTACGTAATGTATGATATAAATTTTCCATTTATTAACCAATAAAAAGAAAAGATTCAACTAAAGCATATATGAATCAATTCAAACTTTTTCCAAATTGATAGTCATTAAAAAACCTTTTGACAAAAGGAGAATAGTATATCTGTATATTCTTGTATTAATATTCCATCGGGTCTGTCTGTGCGTCTATCCCTTTTTTACTTTTTAAACAATAAACTTTTCTTAATAAATCTTTTTAAAAAGAATTTGTTTTAAAACAGAAGCAGTTAAACAAAACAAATTAAAACAAAACATTAATATTTAACACAACATATCGCTTGCTTAAGCTTCATTAAACAAGATTAGAAGAAATATATTTATGTAATAATCTAAATTTAAAACAAAGAATAGTTTCCACCAATGAAGGAATGAGACCCATAACGAATGGAAATTAGAATAAATTGCCAAGTCAATCAACAAAACATAGCGAACAGGAGTAATTCCAACTAAGTCTTTTAAATATCAAAGTGTCTTTTGTGGTTATCTAAAGACAACCAAAAAAAAGTGTCTTTTGTGGTTCGGACATTCCCGGTAACAGATATGCACAACGTCAGTTTCTTATTATGGATAGTTTTCTTTGTGAAAAAATTTATATTCATGATTTTAAATATTTTCTTTTTAAGGTTACCTACCAGCTAGGTACGTCATGGCATTCATGGCCTTTCTTGGCTATATCAATATTTTTTTGGTGAGGAATAGTATCAATCTTGCCATTGTGGCAATGGTAAATTATACAGCTGTAAACCACAACGTACCAATCATAGATAACACGACTAAACCTGGAGCGATACAGTGCGAAGTTCAGTCCGAAAATTTTACTGGTAAGCCTTATCAATTAATATTTCTCCGGAATTGCTAAAATGCTGCAAGGAAGACAAAGAAAACTTTTCGAGTCAAAATTTGAGTTCAGAATAATTTCGTAAAATTCTGAATATTCGTCAAAATAGTTTTTCTACTTCTAGTTTAATATTAATAAACTAACACTTTCATCCTTCCAGAATAAATTCATCTGACAATCATTTTTTTAAATATCTCTCACACGGGGGAGGGAGAGAGAGATTGAAAAAAGGTTTAACAATTTTACAATTTTCATAATAACTACTTAATAAATTTCTTAATAACTTACTTAATAACTTAATAACTTCTAACCATTTAGCCAAAAAAAGGAAAATTAATATGCAAATTTCGTTTTAATTATTCATGTACGGTGATCCAAATTCAAAGAAAGTTAGCTTAAAGAGAGAGGCGTTGAGGAGGGGATAGCCCCTTTCATACGGAATAATTTCTGTTCGTCTTAAGTTTTAATGTCGCTCCTTACTTCCAGTTTAAAAAAAAAACATTTTTTAATACCCGAAGGAACGATTATGACAGTGAAAAAATCAATAGGCTACACTATATTGACACGAAACACAAATGATGCAAGATGAACATTCATTATTTGACTGTATGATTGTGTTTAAAGCCATCAATTAGCCAAAAGTGAAAAAAAGACACATTAAAAAATCTATTTAAAAATGTCGCCACTCAGGACCGGCATCTACAGTCTCCAACAGTCTCAGATATCTGTCTTTTGATATTTCCCTATATTTCTAGAACTCTCACAAACTAGTGGTTTGAAATTGCACCAAACCAAACTCTCTCAGGAGCCAACAATTTGTGAAACCACTGCACAAAACAGACAAATTTGAACCAGCCAAAATTCGCAAAATTTCTTTTCAGGTAAAAATGAAGATGGTCCTTTTGTATGGAGTCAGCCAATTCAAGCATTAATCAGCACCAGCTTTCTCTGGGGTTATATTACAACCAATATTCCTGGTGGTAGATTAGCAGAAGTGGTTGGTACAAAGTACCTTCTTACGGGTTCGATGCTGTTAACATCAGTTCTGACCGTACTTGTGCCTCCTGCAGCCTACCTTGGATGGCAATATGTTGTGTTTATTCGAATTTTGATGGGGATTGCCCTGGTAGGTGTTGTTATATTCTTAGGAAGTATTTTTAACCCTAACAGACGAAAACGCAGGGAAAGGGCTTCGATCTCCTTTGTCGAAATCCTAAATATAACTAAACTTTTGGGACTTCTTTTTCAGCTTACCAAATAAAATACCAAAATAAAATTTAGATCTGCCAAAAAAAACCTTGAATCTGTATCCTTGTCTGCTGGTTTAAATCAAGAATCAGGCAGGCTGGATTCAAACGGCAAATCAGATTGCAATTGATTGACAAAGGGTTATGATGTCAATTTGTTTAAAAATATTGTCAATTTGTTCAATAAGAATATTAAGTATAGAATTTAAGCATAAAAAGGGGGGGGAATGCAAACAACCGTAAAAATTTGTATATAGGCATTTTTGTTTTTTTGAGTCGGTGAAGTTAAAATATTTCTACTTTAGTTTAGTTTAAATGAACTATTTTATGTTTAGCCAAGAAGTATAATCACATTTCAGTATGTCTTGGGAATTTAAAGACACCAAATTAAGTTAATTCAGAGCCATTATTTCAGAGCCATTCCAGAATATTACTCGATTATTAGAGACTAGCTAAAGCAACTCTTTGGGTATATTTTTTTGTGAGAATCACAGAAAACAGTTTTCTGTGATCCATGAAAAGAATATTCCCTGTATCATCCCCCCACCTTTTACAACAAACCGCTTCCAAAAGTTTTAGATCAAGCCACGAGACAGAATTGGATATACTTAACAAAGTATATATACCTGACAATTGTAACATATATTATAAGAAATACTTGTTTACCTTTAAGCTTCAGATATAATGCCTTTTGTTAGCATCCAAAAACCTGCTGACCTTAAATGACCTTAAAGCACCTTAACTTACACTTAATGCGACCTTAATTGTAAAATTATTGAAATGAAACCATTCCCCGATTGTCACGTTATTACTTATTAATGATTTGCTAGGTTTTATAAACACTTACTAATTATATTTAGCAAGGTAATGGACTTCATTTTCAACTGTGGAGCTCACGTGTATGCTGATTTATTAGTGTTTACCCGAATGTTTTTTTTTGTCCGTGGGATTGCAAGAAACCTTCAATTCAATGTATATTGAATTCCACTGGCAAACTAAGAAGAAAATCCAAATAATCATATTCACTCTTCATAACAATACATATTCAAAAGCGTCAAGTTGAATGCAGGTTGTCTGTTGTAAAGGTAATTCGTAGCAAGGCAGCGAGACAGGTTTTAGGGAGAGAGCTTTGACTCAACCTCTCTCTTATTTAATAATTAAATAGAAATTTTTTGCTATGTAGCTAATGACCACATACCTCATATTTCGTTTACCTTTGTATTGAAAATTTTGGTTATAGATTGCTATATATTTGTTATCTTTATATATAGCTATATTTTTGTTTTTGTTATAAATTTGAATATTTTGTTATATATTATAAAATTTTTGTTAAAAATTATTCTTACCATCATCAGCGTTGGCATTTCAGAATTAAAAAACCGATTTTGATAGTTTTATCAGAAGCAAATCTTTTGGCAGTTAGGGGAAATGCGCGTTAGTCCCACAACTATAATCCATGTTAAATCCATTATAATAATTATTCCGGACAATGAAACACAATTAATAAGCTAAAAAATCAAATAACTGCTTAGATGGACGCACGTCATCGTATGCTGGATCATAGTCTCTTCATTTTCTTCCCTAAAGGAACTTATTTGTTTTTACAGGGTCCATCATTTCCGTCTATGCATCCAATGATCGCAAAATGGATTCCACCTAATGAGCGTAGCACCATTTCAGCCCTGGTTTATGGAGGTAATTATATATCCTCTAAATTAGAAAAACTGTACTCTCTCATTAGCATGTTCGTCATGGACCCTTCTCTCCTGACCTCATGCCCTTTAGTCATCTAGATTTTTTCTTTATCGTACCTAAAATATCTTAGACAAATGTAATTTCTTAAAATTTGTTGTTTTTTTTACCTGTTTTAGACTTTGTGCTACTTCCATAAATTTCTGCGGATATGTCTTTAGTTATACGTTTTAGAAAGTAATCATCTTTAACGTGTAATTAAAGCTAACAACTGAAACCAATTTGATTCTTTTTATCTTTATCTGAATTAAAATGAATTAATATGATGTTTTATGTGTCTAAGATATTACTACCTGATGCTCTAAAACCCACTTTATCGTAAAGCTCGCTAGACACTGGACACTATAAACAGTAAAGATTAACTAATATAAAAGCAGTGGCCTGTGCATATTGTCATAAAAGCACAAAAGTTACTGAAAAAGAGTTATCACTCGATGACTTTGTGCCGAGATTGCTGTTATGTGGCATAAAATGTTATTTAATACCAGCAGTAGATCATTATTTTTATTACGTTTAATTAGCACTAGAACTTTTAATAAAGTTGAAATAGCTAAATTAAAATTTAATTAAAATTCAACAACTTTCTAAAACCATTGGTTTTATGCCATTATTCCCGCATAAAAAAGAGCAAGAAAAATAAACACACCTTCACTATTTTGTCGAAATAACCCTTAAATTCCGCATTGTAGAGAGGTGCTTGAAAACTTAGCAATGATATCCCTTCTCAAGGCTCTGAACATTTGATGGGTAGCTTTGAATTTATTTTTGAACTTAATTTATTATCTTTACATATTCAAAATCATGATACAAAACCACTTCTTTTTTTTCCTAGGACTCGCACTGCCAAGCCAAAAGGTTCAGCCCCATATACAACTACAGGGTTATATCCCCAACACCCTTTGGCAAAATTCGGTCTGTTTAGATCAATGGAATGAAAACAAAAAAATGAATAAGATAAACTTGATTAGTACTTTTCATTTAAGATTTTGTAACTTAAGTTATGGTTTTGCTGGACATTGCTAGATGTCACTAATTGTTCTTTTTTCTGTGGCAAATTTGGACTTTGTCAATTAGTTGTTCTTGTTACCGTAAGCTTTGTCATAATTGGGCTTTGTCGATTATTTTTTTTTACCGTAGACTTTGACATTATTTTTGTTTATAGGTGCTGAGCTTGGTACGGTTTCAGGTCTTCTGCTAACCGGTTTAATTATTGAGAATATTGGCTGGGAAGCCGTGTTTTATGTTGAAGGCTGTTTTGGTGTCGTTTGGGCTGTGTTCTGGCTGTTTTTAGTTCATGACAATCCTGAAGAACATCCAAGAATAAGTGAAAAGGAGAAAAAATATATAAAAAAAGAAATTGCAAAATATTCACACGTGTCAAACAAGGTAAAGTGTCTTTTAAAATCTTAAACTTTATATTTCATAAAAAATATAGAAAATGAAAAGCAGAATATTGTAAAAAGAAAGATAATAAATCCTTATTTATAAACTCATTTTTAACTGGAATTTTCGCGTAAGGATTTGAACCAATTCTTATGGAAATTCCCCATTGAAAAGAAGAACCAATGAATCAGATGAGGGCGAGAAACCTCTGTTTTATTGCTGAGATGGTAGTTCATTTTGGGCAGTTATACTTTATTTCGAAAGCAAAAAGACTAAAATCACGTATCTCATCTCAAACAAAACAAACAACCAATCAAAACACAACAAAACAGAAGTGACCATAATTTTACCTGTGATAGTCCCAAAAGAGCCATCTGTAAAAGGGATATTTCGACAGTTTCAGCAAAAAATATTCATCCCACACAATAAAGGCCATAGCCAGATGGAGCTACAGACTGTGGTTTCATTCCAGATATGACGGGACATCCAAAATTTAATAAGGGATCAATACTAGGAAGACCCTATTGTTTGCAAAACATTTTAAATCGTCTACTTTTTGTTAGATCTTCTTTACTTTCAAAATCTTAGAAATCTTAACTCTTACCCTAAGTGAAAAATGTCTATGGACGCCCATTAGATAGGTATGCATAGTATAGCATCTTAAAATAAAATGACAAATTGTACGCATAGCATAGCAAAAATGACAAATCACAAACATAGCACAGCCTATATTACAAATTTAGCATAAAAGATCACATTCATTTGCTTATTCTCACAAAGACAAATTTTGTAGGGGACGTCTCCAAGGAGTAATATTTGTCCGACTTATCCCCCTCGACAAATTTAAACATAATATCTTGAAACGTCACTTTTGGAGCAGTAAAAAACACAAAAATATAAAAATTATATGAGCATAAAATCATCAGCAGTGCATCCGGATGAGATTGCAAGTAAAAATGTGCTGTGTTTAAAATTAAAACATGGCATTAAAATCAATCAACGATAAATTAAAAATAAATGATAATATAATTAAAAACTGAACGCCTTACAATTTTCGAAACATGCTTATTAACAGTTTATACAATCGATACTTTTCAAGTTAAATTATCTCATTTAGTGCTTTTTTGGTTTAATTACTTACAGTTCGAAATTATTTGCTTCTAATATTCAGTGGAAAAAATATTTAAACCTACTTTCAAACGTTTTTCATAAAATTATTGACAGTATGGCCAATAATCTCAAAAACTGAAGTAAAATATTACTTTTAGGCTTTGCCTATACCATGGAAGTCCATTCTGACATCGATGCCATTTTATTCAATTTTGATAGCTAATATTGGTCACAATTGGGGATTCCTCATCCTTCTAGTGGACCTGCCAGTATACCTAAAGACTATCTTTGGCTTTGACATCAAAAGTGTAAGTTTTTTTCTATTTTCTTCTCTACTGCTCTACATAAAACGGAAATGAGTGGCAGGTGTTCAAGTCGCGTTTTTTTATTTATGATATAACCGCGTTATCAGAGTTCAGGAAGAAAGTACGTTGGATATAAGCAGATGGGAGGGATATACTCAAGTACTATTATTTGTCACAACTAGGGATATCCTTCTAGTTAACCTTTCACTGTGTATTTCCAGATTTTTTACTTCAAAAGTGATTATCTTCTCCAAATGCTTCACAGCAAATCTGGTTTTGACTCGATGGGTCTATATCCACGATTCCCAATGTCGGGTACAGACCCAACAGGTAGAGCATGACAATATCTTGGTGGGTCGTGGGCAGGACGCGCAGCCTATGACTGACTATACTTTAGAGCCTTAATTGTAAAAAAAAACTGTATGTGAACGAAGTTACATTCAAAACACACATTATAGCATTGTAATGACACCATGCATTGTATAAAACGTATTGTATTCGTGATATATTTTTAATTAGCATAAAATATGAATAGGGGACGACCAAAAAAATACCTTTTTTCAAGTGGTCTTTCTTCAAGTGAATATATGTAAAATTTTCCATAACAAGATTTAAAAGTACAATTCTAAATAATTCTTAATTATGAGGTTTTCAGAGGTAATTTTCTGAGTTTTGGGGTTGAATGCCTTCTAGTATTATTATTACATACTAGTTTATGTGACTTGAAAGAGTCTCCAGGATAGACAAGGACTAGATTCCTACAGTAATTCTTTCAAAGAGCTTATACCCAAGAATATATTTAAATGATAAAAATAATCCTTAAGCACATGAAATTGTAATTTAAGGGGGGGGGTAACTTATTGTAAACCCAATTGTATTTTCGGTTAAGCTGTTAGTTATCAAAAATTCTTGCAATTAGTGCCAAATTAGCTCATCCGTTTCTACTCCAAGCCCATCTGCCTTTCATAAGGCTTTAAGGTGAAAACTGAGAAGAAACAGTTAAAGAATAAGGGATGTCTCAAATAATTCCCGAGATTAAAAATGAAAGAACATTTCGATTCTTTTATGAAACCTAGTTTTTATATGATTTCAATTCAATACTAAACTATACCTGGCTTGTTTTACTAAATTTACAAGTAAAGTTTTACACTATGAGTGAGCGCAATACTTATTTTGTTTTACTTAGGTTCAAATTCAACCTAATAAAAAATATTTATGAAATATTTCACGGATTAAAGAAAGAAAATACTGCTTTTAAAATATATTATAAGCTTTTTGCTTCTCCTCATAAGAAACGACGATAAGATTTTATGTAGAAAACAAGAAACTTGTTTTCACTTCTTAGAACCCTTAGTATTTTTCAAAAATTGACTGATGAATAAAATTACAGACCCTTGACGGTTGAAAGTCTTGAACACAAGTAGGATGAGTTTCAAAACACAAATTTGTGTTGACAAATCAGTTAATGCCGAGCTTTTTTAAACCTCGACAGGAGATCTGCCTGGAGCTGATTATTCCTGCTCATAAAAAGAATTTAATTAAAACCTTTTTCAGCACAAAAGTCTATTTATATTTTGCCAAAATTAAATCCGAAAACAACAATCAAGCCCTTGCTTTTTATTTCGTCCTTTGTTTACATAATTTCATGTTTTAGAATGCTGTCATCCTGGCTCTACCATATTTCTTATCATGGATCTCAACTTTGATATTGTGCCCATTTGCTGATTTATGCAAAAAAAGGAAATGGCTGTCCACCGTCGCAATAAGAAAGATATGGACTCTAATTGGTAATTCTGTTGATATTACTTAGTTTAAATTTCAAGTTTATTGATTTGGTATCAAACGTTGGTTGAATATTGATTTTCGCTTAGGGTATTGTTTTTACAGGATTGTGGGCATGAGGGAGGGAAATTCCTCATCTCACCAACTGGTCTGTCCAATTTCCCTATAATCTAAAAATACAATTTTGGCTTGTCTTGGGTATCCTTCCCATGAAAAATTTCGCCAAAGCTCCCCGTCAAGGTTAGCTCTGATGCAAGAGGCTAGTACTGTTTTTCCCCCTCCCCCATATAAAAATGTAGAAAATTTGTTCTATAGCCTTACTATTAGTTCTAGTTTTAGAACTTTCCTCAGAATGCGGAAGAAAGCTTAATTTTTTTTTCTTTTTGCTCAAAGACGGTTTAGTTTTCGTAGGTATTACTAGCTATTGTACTTTTCAATACATGTGTTTTTCTTAAGGCCGGGTATATAGCTATGGCCTAGTTTGTTGTTTTTTTGGGGGGGGGTTGGTGTCTTGTAATTTACATGACACCCATCAATGGGTTTGAGATTAGAAATGTATTTATAAATTTGAAGCATTAGGAAACTGGATCCGTTACTTCATAGAGTGAAGTTTTTTTTACGTCAAAAAATCTTGAAACCTATTTTCTTTTTAGGTCATTTAGGACCAGCACTATGCCTCTTTGTAATGGCAGGCGCTGGATGTAACATTCAATTAATTATTGCAATGTTGATGTTATCACAAGTTGTTGAAGCTGGAAATTACGGTGGCTGGCTCATTAACCATATTGATATAGCACCCAGTTTCTCAGGTAATTTGGTCTCCATCAATCATTTATTTTTGTCTTTTAGACCTAAGCTTATTTTTTTATCAGAACTTTACAAGCGGGCTACTTTTGAACCTGAAGTGTTACTTCTTTAAAGTGCCGGGGCTAAAAAAAATTTAACTCTCGGACCCATTTCGAGAAATACCTGAGGAAAACTACGGTTTTTTATAAAGTTTTCTTTCAATTGTTTTCAAGTTATCAAGTTCTTTGTGCAGTATCATCGTTTCGTAAGTTTCAACACCTTGAATTGCAAAAATAAATTTAAAAAAATGAGTTTAATAAACTTGACGACGCTATTTGTCTTATTTGTTTTTTCTACACTCCTTTTTGTAAATTCAATCTCTACTAGATCAAACTGCGTAACTGTTCAAACTGCGTAAATAAGAAGCTCACTTTCATTAGAAACTGAACTCCAAACCTTTTCTAGTTTCTTGAAGCATACTGTACTATGCAACTTTCTATTTAACCAACTCAAGCGGCTAACTTGCTGCTTATCTGTCATTGATACTTTAGGAAAAACTTTAAAAACGATTGAAATTCTTTCTTAAATTTTCACTGCTCTTTGACATGGAAATAATATTATTTGACTGTTTTTTCCTCTTGGAATTAATGTTCAATTAAAAACATGTATAAGTTAAGAAAATCCTTTTATTGATATTATTAATTAATTAATTAATTTTGTATGGTTAGCTGATTTGCGTGTCTAAAAGTCCCTAGATACAAATTTAACACTCATGCAAAATTTAATTACTTTTAAATATCTAATAAATTCGCAAAATGAATAGGTTTAGTCAACTCTTTAACTTAGTTTAATTTATCTCTGATTAATTTGAAATATTAAAAAAATATCATTATTGCTAAAGCATTTTTTTTTTATTCGAAAATTTTTTGCACTTGCTCTTTCTAAAATGCTCTCACATATATTTTTTTTTCTTTTTTTTGTTTACAGATGATTTCTATTTGTTTTTTTTTATCTTTGTGTGGTCACATGTTAGTTCTATCTCCTGTTTTGTCTGAAAATTTAAAAATTAGCAAGCATCTATTTGTAATCATATATTGGTTGAATTTTATATATTTATTTTTCTGTAATATGCTACCTATTTTTGACTCTGGAATGTCTACATTGCTTTTTCTTCTTTTCATCTGTTTTTTGTTTTTTTCTTTTTTAAGTAGCATCAGCAGCTACTTAAAGCCTTTCCTGTTTTATTCTTTTGTGTAGCCTGTTAGGTAGACTACATATTAACACTAAGCACGGATTTTTTTTTGCTTCTTTTAGCAATTTTTTTATAGGATCAAAAATTTTGCATCGTACCTTATCTATTTCACGAAGGGTCTTGACTATTTTACTATTTTACGTGGGGGTATTGGACTTTTCTCCGATACACATCTCATTGGCTCCTAAAATTACTCAAAAACTATTGTATATCCCATTTTTAATGGAGAATGATACATTTTTCTCCCACCCCATAAGTGGTTGACACCTCAACCAAATTGAGTATTAGTAGCTATGTCCATTTGCCTGTTTTTATCAAAACATTTTTGAAACATTTTTTCCCTAGGGACTCTGTTTGGAATAACAAATGGTGTATCAATGCTTGTCTCCTGGTTGGGTCCAGTCGTGGTAGGATTCATGACAGAGGAAAATGTAAGTCTGGTTTTACTTTAGTCGTTTGCAACATTTTTTAATTAGGATTTTTGGCTTTTAGTCCGTAGTTAAAAGTGCGAGTGTTTGCTTTTAGATATCCGAAGAACAAGCCTAACTACAAATTACTCCCCTGCGACAAATCTAGCATACCATTTTAAATAATAAAATAAAAATTAAATTTCTTGCCGTTGCCCAGAAAATTTATATTTGTAGATTTAAACGACGATCTTCAAGAATGTCAATAGAAATTATTAGAATTTTGTATCTGTACGTTTCTAGTATTTTATGGCGGTTCATCACCTAAGATTAGACTTGAAATTCTTTGTCTGTGAGGACGGGGGTTTGATTCCTGGTGTCATTAGGTTTTTAGGTAATTAGGTTTGGAAAAGGGGTCAGCGGTATGACTCTGAGCTCAGCCAAGAGTCGACCCACCTCAAAATGGGTATCTGGAGAAAAACCTGGAGGAAAAACACGAGAAGGATCGGATGATTCCTCTTCCAACCTCGCAATGTACTCCTGGTCGAAGGCTTTTATTATAGTTTAAATTGGGTTTGCAAAGATTTTGTCTAATTTATAACAGATAGTTTCGAAAATTTTTTGCAATGAATTTGTATAGTTTATAATAGATAATTTATTGTGTTACAAACGCTACATTACAGATACCCAAATGTGTATTTGTCCCACATAAACTACAAATAAACAAGTGTTTAATTTTTCCAAAAACTCTATTTCCAAAATGATAGAATAATATAGCTAAATAAAGAAGAATTTTGAAATGAAATGTTCGTAGTTCCTAATGGAAATATGAAATGAAATCTAATATTTCCAAAACTTAATAAAAAAAATAAAAATATTAAAAATATAAAATAATATAAAAAATAATTATTAGTATAAATATTATACAAATTATTAATATAATCTTTATATTAATATAAAATAATTTAAAAAAATAAAATATAAAAAAAAACGCGTAAAATCATAAAGTAGTCTATGCTACTTTTACTTTATTCTGTGCCAATATACTGCTGTTGGCAGTGGTGGATCCAGAAGGGGGCGAGGGGGGTGCCCCCCCCTAGCGTAGTCTAAAGTAGGGTAATTTACTTAATTAACCAAAGTTTGCGTTACTTAAACTTGCTCCTAACGCCAATTTATCGGATCAACCTATTTTGCGCCCCCCTCATAATTTTTTTTTATCGGATCAACCTATTTCGCCCCCCCCCCCCCCCCTGAAAACATCACGGATCCGCCCCTGTCTATTGGAAGCTCCATATTGATATGAATTGAAGACCTGACGGTTTAAACCTACTACTTTACACTGTAACATCTACAACTACATCTACATCTACAACTTGTATACATCTTGTATACAACTTGTATACTGTATACTTGTATGATGCAACTTTTACAGGAATTTTACTTTTTCAAGTTCAACTTGCTAGTACTATACTACAGGTGTCAGCAAATACTTAATCCCTACAAGACCCATGTAAAAGCACCAGGGATCTGACTGTTTTCAGGTTTCAATATCTTGGATATAGTTATATGTAGTAGTAATCTTCGTTTGATGCAATGTTTTTCACAGCTTTTAAAATTTGATTCAATTTATTTTTGCGATTTGATTTAAAATCCCAGACTTTGTTTTGAGGTCAAGACGTTCACCAGATTTTCCGCTAGACATTACAACTAGAGTTAGGCTTGCTTTAGGAAAGAGGGACTTAGTTTACTTGTGAAAATAGTTGATTAATGGTCATTAATTTTGGGTAATTCAGGGCTATTAATTTTCTAGTGTTTTGTTTGAATCCTCATTTTTCAGCTATGCTTATTTATTTTTCTAAATTTTTATTATTTTGCACACTTTGGTACAAAACGCTCTTTTTAATTGCGTTTGGTAAAAATTGTGCTTCTGAGGGACCCATTTTCACTACTGTAAAACATCCACGATTCGTCTTGTGTGGTATTTTTTCTTTTTGCTGTTTTTTATTTATTATCCTAATTTTACCTTCCATTTGTAGCAAACCCTTGAAGCGTGGTCTGCGGTCTTTATTATGGCAGGCAGTGTGTTAGCAGCAGACTCTGTATTCTTCCTTATATTTGGATCTGGATCTGAACAATCGTGGAATTACATGGCTGAAGGAGAAAACGATGAAGTAGAATCTAGGATGAACACTGAAAACAATCCACCTATAGTAACACAAGAAAATACTCAACTTCCTTGATGTTCAATATTTTTTCGTTAGTTCATTTTTATTATGAACATTTTTGTACAGAAAGTTGAAGCCTAATTTTTATTAAAGTGGAACACTAACTTTCCTAGCTATTTTCAAAACATTAATCCTGACAGTTTGATGTAATATCATGTATCTCACAATGAAGGCTTAAGCACTCACTAAGGTAATAAAGTAAATCAGACTGAAGTAATAGGTTGGCTTTTGCTTTGGTTTTGAAGTTTTTTCTCATAAATTAATGCTGATGGGGGATAATGATTCTTCGATAGACCGATAGATTGTGGGGTTCCAAATGGTTCTATTTTGGCCTCTTTGATATCCATAGATCAAACCATCAATGATCTGCAATTTGTAAAGGTTCAGTTTCCAATTTGGTGAGGTTAGAGTGAACCCATGATACCTCAGAAAGATTTGCCCTAAGTGTGGCCTGACCAGATAAAAACAGGGTGTCACTTGCGGGTAAAAAAATTGGATATTCTCGAGTTTTCACATAGGTGGGATGTTAATCCAATAACTGTCTATGTTAGAAAACTATTCGCACAATTTTATCTTAACTCCAAGTATCTAAGAGTAATACCAAATACAAACTTTTAAATAATAAATAATTTTAGTCAGCCTTTTCCAAATAAATTTTCAGCAACCAATTTACGATACTGCTCACTAGTATGATCTTTTCAAAACATTCTTAAATAAAAAAAACATTCCATCTCAATTTTTTTTTCTTTATTTATTTATATTAATCTATCATTAATGATGACCTTAATGATGAAAGTTTGTCACGAAAACAATAGGTTGATTTTTTGAAAAATAGCTTAAACCCATCAAGATTGAAGTCAGATTGAAATGAAAACGGCAACCCTTAGAATCACAATAGCCAAATTTTTTTTGGAGAATTACTGTCCTCCATCTTGAGCATAAAAAAAGACATTTTTAGCATGAGGTTTAAGATTGTTCAAAGAAATTGAGAAGATGTATAAGTGCTGCTCTCAGGCGTCACGCTTCATATCCCCCCCCCCAATAAAAAAGACAACAACATCAAACTAAAATCCACTTCGTAAAAACAATATTGTTACACGTCTTAAAAGGAAATGTGTTTGCTTCCATGGGTATTTTTTCAAGGGAGTGAAATCTGATGTTTATGAGGGCTCATATCTAGATCTGAACGTGACGGTGGCACTCTTGGATGAAAGACAGGAACAACTATGAAAATGATTTCTACATTTCTTATCGTATCACAACAAAAATACCGTCCCTTTATGATTTGATTGTGATTGTGTTTGTTGTTCAAGGATCTGTTAGAGCGTAAAGAGTTGGTCACCAATTGGTGATCATTCTTTAGCTAACCGGTGATGGTCGCAAACCTAGAATTTGCCAGCAAATGCCAGGTTTAAAACTTGACAATTTCAGCCGTGTTGGATAATCTAATCCTGAAAAGGCCCTGAAGAATGATGGTGTATTTTGACCGCAAAACCAATAAGAAATATTCCTCAATAGTGATTATGCTTACTTTAATTCTTGCTTTACCTGTAAAATTAAAAGAAAATTGGTTTTTCAAAAAAGAGCAAATATACAAAGACTGCTTACTCACTAAAATATGAAATGTGTCCAATAAATTTCTTTGAAGAAGCACCCCCCCCATATCCCCTTTGTTGTACAAAATATTTACCCAAAACATAGTGATTGGTTGAAGAATATTGATTTTAGAATTGGTAGTATTTTAATGATGTTATCAATGCTTAGTGGGTCACAAAACGCCATTGTGAACAGACCGCTTCGACGGAAAATGAATCTCAATGATCGAAAAGATGAAAACACAAATAAACCAACTAGGGAACCAAAACATGGACAGAGTCACTTCTAGTTATAGAAGGCAGATAAAAAAAAATATCAGACGTGGAATTTCTGAAGAATAAAATGAGTCAAGAAGAACAAATTGGAGGTAAACTAATTTTGATGTTGATAATTCAGATTTAAGAGGCCATAAGGCAAATAATACGGCATTGGACCTTACAGTCCCTACCGGTGGTACTGATCTCCGTTTCTCGGCCCTTCAGCCAGGAAGTGCAATGGGGGGTTTGGGACCAGCCATCCAATGCTTTTGCACACTCTTCCTGTTTACCTTCCACAGGTTTCTAGCTTATGTAGAACAACAAAGAAATGGAAAGAAAGAAATTGAATAAATGAAAAATAGCAAAAAAATAAATAAAAGAAAAAAAACAAAAAAAGAAAGAAAAGAAAAAAATACAAAGAAATAGAAGAAATGGTTTTAAGCTAAAATAAAAGTAAACAAGGACGGATTTATAAAAAAACAAAAAAATCAGACTCTAGAAATAGAGAACTGAAACGAGATTATTTATCAAAAGGATTTCCGCAAAAGAAGCCTAAAAGATTATCAGTTCTCTTCCCAAGCTATCTATAGATGAAAGGTTTTTTATTTCCATTCCCATGTTAGTTTGAACAGAGCCACTCAGACTGGTCATCGCTTCTACAAGTGTTCTTGCTGATGCCAGCGTTCGTTATCAAAATTAAACAGAAAAAGTTGTATATTCAATTGGGACTAGTGAGCACGGTAAAAATTAAACAAGCTGCCCTTGCAAATAATGAAGACCGTAAAAGTAATTTAACGAGTTTTCATAGTAAATATTTGATCAAGTATATAAACGAGTTTTCCTTCGCTTTCCTTCAGTTTGCCTCTAGAATTTGAATTGTCAACATTGTATTTGATTTGTACAAAATACTAGGGTATATAGGAGTGTTGTTATTGATGTTAAAAGTAAAGATCATCATCTAGTATCCTCAAGGGTCAATTTAAAGCTGAAATTTTGGAAGGGTAATTACCTCCCGGGAAGTTATTATGTTAGTAGCAGAGTTTATATAATTATCCAGTATGATCTTTCCCTATCTCATCCATTATAAAAACCCGGACCAAGGTGCGAGTGCTCCAGAGAACCTTTTTGCAGATAGAAACATAAGTGGAATAAGATCTTTTCATGGGTAGACAAGTCAGACTGTGATCTAATCGGAAACAAGTGGAAACCCGCTATTACGAATAATGCACTTTGTTGGAAACAATCGGAAATAGACTAACCCGCTAATGCAGAAAGAAGTGGGAGGAGCTTTTTTTCGTACCGAGAATGAAGACCAGAAATGATCTGCGATAAACTTACTGGATAATTATATAAACTGTGGTTGGTAGACTCCAGGATGAGAATTTGAGAAAAACTTTCCAGGAACACTCGAATACTAAACCTGAGAGTTTAAAATTTGATAATGTGGAAGATGGTTGGAATAATTTTAGAAAAACAATTTGTGAAGTTGCTGAAGGTGTCGTAGGGAAGAAAGCTAGAGCTGCATCTAATAATATTAGTGAAAAGCCTTATGACTAATAGAAAGTAGAAGGGGTTTGCACAGGGATTATCTGAGAAATAGATCATATGAAAACGAAATGAATTTAACGAAAGTGGAAAAAGCAATAAAATATGAATTAAGGAGGTGTGAAGCAAAGGCCATGGATAAAATTGTCGAGGATCTGGAAGATGCAGCTATACGGCATAATTGTAAAATATTGTACTGGCATGTTAATAAATTGAGAGGGAGTAGTCGATCCGGACATGTATTATGGTTTTGAATTTTTTTTTTTTTTTAAGGATTGCCCAGTTAAAAATAGGACTGGGGCCACAATTAGCAATAAGGAAAGAGTTAAAGAGAGATGGGCAGAACATTTTGAGAATGTGTTAAACCAATATAGAGTTGCAGGAAAAGATATAGAAGAAAATGAAAAAGATTGCGATAGCTTGGATGTGAAGGAAGATTTGTTTTGTAAGTAAGAATTAGCGACAGTACTAAAAAAATAAAAAAATAGTAAGGCTCAAGGTGTTGAAAGGTGGTAAATAAGTTTCTTAAA
The DNA here is from genome assembly GCF_049724085.1 of Artemia sp. Qi Xiang Cuo. NCBI lineage: Eukaryota > Metazoa > Arthropoda > Branchiopoda > Anostraca > Artemiidae > Artemia > Artemia sp. Qi Xiang Cuo. The sequence continues at coordinate 60,841,275 of NC_142809.1, read as the reverse complement.
TATGGTGGCTCCGAGGTTAGAAATAAGCTACTGAAAATTATGAATATGATTTTTGAAAAAGGGGAAGTACATAACGATTTTAGGGAAACCTTAATTAAGAAACTTTATAAGGAAGGTGATAAAAGTGACTTTGGTTATTATCAGGGGCGTAGCTTCAGCATTTTTATCGAGGGGGTAAACAAGTTCCACATCCAGAGAGTCAAGGGGCATGGGCTATATAATAGCTTTTTTAAATTTTTTTTTTTTTTGGGGGGGGCAACTGCCCCCCCCCCCCCCCAAACAACGCCACTAGTTATTATCGAGGCACTAGTCTGGTCTCTATAGGTAGCAAATTACTTAGTAATATGATACTTTTAAAACAGTTCGTGGTAACGAACTGTAAGTAGGAAGCAACCTGTCGCAATGATCATCGACACTCTAAAAAACAAAACTCTTATACCGGTACATACATAAAAGGAATCTGAGATCAATTCGTATGCTTAATATACAAGCTTTATCTAAATTAATTATACTTGTAAAAAGTTATATGCCTACTACTATTTGACTGATTTTTAAAAAAGGGGGAAAGACCCCCTAAAAGTTATAGAACCTGAATGAAAATCACACCATCAGATTCAGCGTATCAGAGAACCCTACTGTAGAGGTCTCAAACTCCTATCTGCAAAAATGTGGAATTTTCTTCTCATTTTTTGCCAGAAGAAAGATCACGGATGCGTGTTTCTTTGTTTGTTTTTTTCCCAGGGGTGATCGTATCGACCCAGTGGTCCTAGAATATCGTGGGAGGGCTCATTGGAACGGAAATTAAAAGTTCTAGTGCCCTTTTTAAGTAACCAAAAAAAATGGAGGGCAACTAGGCCCCCTCCCACGCTCAATTTTTCCCGATAGTCACCCGATCAAAATTTTTAGACAGTTATTTTGTTCAACATAGTCGAAAATTTTACAACTATGTATTTTAGAATGACTTAATCCTTCGATGCCTCCAGGGGGAGCGCTGTAATTTATGAACTTTGCCCAATGTTAAAATATAGTACTGGTTATTGGGACCCAGCCCAATTGTAACCGAAACTCTAGAAAAAGGTATTTTGATACAAATAGATGCATCAAAAGAATCTGATTTTAATGCTGATTTCAAATATATAAGTTTCATCAAGTTTAATGCTACTCATCAAAAGTTAAGCGCCTGAGAAAATTTGGCTGATTTTCGAAAAAAGGGGGAAAGACCCCCTAAAAGTTATAGAACCTGAATGAAAATCACACCATCATATTTTGTGTATCAGAGAACCCTACTGTAGAGGTTTCAAGCTCCTATCTACAAAAATGTGGAATTTTGCATTTTTTGCCAGAAGAAAGATCACGGGTGCGTTTTTATTTTTTTTCCATGGGTGATCGTATCGACCAAGTGGTCCTAGAATATCGTGGGTGGGCCCATTGGAATGGAAATTAAAAGTTCTAGTGCCCTTTTTAAGTGACCAAAAAAAAATGGAGGGCAACTAGGCCCCCTTCCACGCTCATTGTTTTCCCAAAGTCACCGGATCAAAATTTTGAGATAGCCATTTTGTTCAACATGTTCGAAAATATTATAAGTATATCTTTTAGGAAGACTTAATCCCCCGAAGTTCCCGGGAGGAGGGCTGAAAGTTATGAACTTTACCCAATGTTAACATCTAGTATTGGTTATTGGGAAGTATACAGTACAGACGTTTTAGGGGAGATTTTTCCTGGTAGTGGGGGGGGGGGGGGTCGGGCAGGGAAGTACGCAGGGAGGGGGGCCTTCGGGCCCGCCCCGCCCCCCCCCCCAAAAAAAAAAATCTCAGGATTTTTTTTCATTTTCCTATAATTTTCTGATTTTTCTCACAGAATAATGGGTTTGAAGGATTTGCCCCCCCCCCCCGAAACAAATTGCCCCCCCCCCCGAAACAAATTCCTGCGTACGTGCCTGGGGTAGGGGGTTATGTAGGAGGATTTTTCCATGAAGGAGGTTTTCATGGGGGAAGGGAAATTGTTATGAAGGGGACACCAGACTACCCAGCATTATTTAAAAAAAGATCAGAAATTAAATACAAAAAACCAGTTTTTCAACTGCAACAGCAGCAACATCAAAACTTTAAACGAACATAAAATATTACATATATGATTGGGTTCACCCCGCTAGTCAATACTTTGCTCTTTAAGCCCAAGATTTTTTAGTACTTTCATAATAGCTATTTATTCTAATTAACGGCCTTTGTGATTAAGCGGCCATTTTTAAAAAATTGGAACAAAATTCGAACTTTCGCTTAAAGATCAAGGTATTAAATAAGAGCCAAACCCTCTAATGTACGTATTAAAAATATATGAATAAAGAAGTTTGTTACGTAAGTTAATTCGTAAGTTACGTATATTTATTACTAATAAAAATGTTCGTAAATAAAATGAAACAAGTTTCGAGAAAGTCATTTAACCAAATAAAAGTAAATTAATATGAAATTTTTTTTTTAATTATTCATGTACTGTAAGCCAAGCTCAAAACCTGCATTTATTCAAAAACATTCAAAAATTAAATAAAAAAAACAAGTTTTTTTTAACTGAAAGTAAGGAGCGACATTAAAACTTAAAACGAACAGAAATTATTCCGTATATGAAAGGGGCTGTCCCCTCTTCAACGCCTTGCTCTTTACGCTAAAGTATGACTTTCTTACAACTCTATTTTTTTTAAACAATAAAAAACTTTAGCGTAAAGAGCGAGGAGTTGAGGAGGGGACAGCCCCTTTCATATACGGAATAATTTCTGTTCCTTTTAAGTTTTAATGTCGCTCCTTACTTTCAGTTAAAAAAACTTGTTTTTTTTTTATTTAATTAGACTAAGAGATGCCGTAGACAAAGTTTTAAGAAAAGAACAGTGCGGTTTTAGAAACGGTAGAGGATGTGTCGACCAAATTTTCACTCTTAGGTTAATAATTGATAAGTGCCTGAGTTGTCAAACACCTTTGGTCTTCAGTTTTACAGATTAAGAGCAAGCGTTCTATTCTGTTGGTAGAGGAGCTTTAGTAAAGGTCTTATCCTTGTGTGGTATACCAGACAAATACATCAAAGTGATTAGTGCTATGTATGAGAATAACACTGCTGCGGTTAAGGTAGGAAATGAGGTTAGCAGCTAGTTTTGTATTAAATCAGGGGTTAAGCAGGGTTGTGTTCTATCCCCCTTTATATGGATTATTTTGATTGACTTTTTCTTAAGGAGCACAGGAAAGGCAATGTGAGACCGCAGAATCAAATGGGGAGGAAAGAGTCTCCTAGACTTAGATTATGCTGATGATTTAAGCATCCTAAATGAAAGTATGAGCAAAATAAATGAACCTTTAGAGGTTTTGCGAGTTCAGGGCGCTAGAATAAGTTTTAAAATTAATGATAAGAAGACTAAGTCATTAAGGGTAGGAATAACTGAAGATTAAATAGTGACGTTGGATAATGAAAAGATTGATCAGGTGGGCAGCTTCATTACCCTGGTAGTATTATTAGTAAAGATGGTGGGAGCAATGAAGATGTTATAATTAGAATAGCTAAGGCTCAGGGTGTTTTTTTATAGTTAAAAAAAGTTTGGAAGAACAGGAAGATAAGTCTGCAAACCAAGATTAGAGTATTAGAAGCTACAGTGATTTCAGTGGTCAAATATGACTCTGAAGCATGGGTGCTCCGAAAAGTGGATGAAGATTTTTTAGATGTTTTCTAGAGAAATTGCTTAAGGATTGTTCTGGCACCAGGCTGACTGACCGTATTTCAAACAATGGGCTGTACGAAAAATGTGGTTCAGTACCGCTCTCTAGGGTTATAATGAAAGAAAGGTTGAGGTGGCTAGGGCACGTTGTGCGGATGAAGGATGACAGATTGCCGAAGATTTTTCTTTCCGACCAACCGTCTAGGGCTAAACAGAAAGAAGGTCGTCCCCATCTGGGGTAGGAGGACCTCATAAAAAAAGATTTTAAAAAATGGGAACTTCGTGGGAGGGTGTAAAAAGGGAGGCTGTAAATACATTTGCCTGGAGGAGGAAAGGGCGTGACTGTGTTGGCCTCGGGGGGCTTGGTGCTGGGGGAGTTGTTAGTAGTAGTTGTAGTATTTGACGATCTCATCCGAATTAGCTTTAGAGTAAATATTCCTCTCCTTTTAAGAAGTTTCATTGTCAGAAATTTCAGAAGAAGCTTTGTAGTAAATCCTATTATTCCGTTTTTTAATCAGTTTATCTTACTAACATTACCAAACATGAGAGAGTCCAACTGCAAAAAGTAATTCGCCATTATCCCTTCTACTGTATAGATATATTTAAATTCAACGAAAATGCAATATATTTATCTTCAACTTAATAACACAATCAGAGAACCCACAAAGGCTCCAAGGCCCGTAAAGTAGGAGGATCACGAAATAAAACATACATATTTAACTATCAATCTAGTAAACACACGAAATTCCAAAACATCAACTTGAAAAAAATTGAAAGGAAAAAGAAAAAAACAAAAAAAATCAGGCGGTGACAGAAGGAAAGAGATTTCTTTCAAGAAAGGCAAAATCCACAACTGAAATCAGGCGAAGCAGATTTCAGCTCTTTTTAGGTGTTCCTTTTGCTGAACACTAGTCGAAATTTTGGAATTGTCATTTTGTTTGAAACTAGTCTAAAGGCTTAATAGCTATACATCCTGGGATGCAATGACCCTCCCCCCCTGCCTCGGCTCAAGGATAGTAAATTATGCAATTAGCCCATTGTTTAAATGCAGGATTAATCATAGGAAACGGGGAGATGTTTGATTCTGAGTGTATCCGAAAACACTAAGGGTATTAAGGTGAAACTTTGGAGGAAGTGGAAGGTATGTTAAACTAAATTAAAAGGCACTATGTGCATCAAGCTCATCAAAAATAAGGATCTTCAATATTTTAAGAACGGTTTAAGTTGAAACTTAAAGCATACGTAGAGGGGGATGCTAAAAATTGGATGGAGGGATGTCATTATGTCATATCATATTTAAAAAACTTATAAGAAAAAAAATCAATTTTTCCAAAGCAGGTCGTATTACTGAGGCTAGTAGTCTAACGAAGTTCCTAAAGAAAAAATTAAGAAAAGCAGCTTCTAATTATTATAATAATAAAGTCAAAGATCTATATTCTAACAAGACCAAGCAATGGTATAGAAAAATGAAAGAAATATGAGGAAAAAATCATTCTGAAGTTGATTTTCATCTCCCTAAACCCCCTAATAAGACTGCCAACGATTTGAACTTGTACCTTGCTTCCATCGTTCAAAGTCTCCCGCCTTTCACTGGCTCAAGTCCAACTATTCCTCCCAATGCTTCCTTTTCCTTTATTTCTCCCTCTGATGTTATAAATAAAATTCTAAAGCTTAGAAAATCAAGTATTTGTCCCTTGGACATCACAGTTGACTTAATTAAAGCCTTTTCAGACACAATTGCTGAGCCTTTATCAAATATTTTCAACCATATGACAAAATTTGGTAAATTCCCAAGTTGCTGGAAACAAGGTTTTATAACACCTGTCCCAAAAAAATGCACCAGTCTGACTTTCGCCAACATTCGCCCCATTACACTCACTTCAGTTTTTTTCTAAACTTTATGAAGGTTTCCTCTGTGACTGGCTTAGGGATAAAATTTGTCCGCGTATTGACACCCGGCAGTTTGTTAACTTAAAGAAAACTTCCACCACCCATTACCTTGTCCACTTAATGCATACCATGGTAAGTAACCTTGATAAACAAAATGTTTGGCTGAACCTTGTCTTAGTTGATTTCCAAAAAGCTTTTGACCTGGTTGACCACACCATCCTTATTCGTTCATTACTGGTTAACTTTGAACTTGATCCTCTGTTAGTAAATATTGTTATATCGTTTCTTTCAAATAGATCTCAAGTTGTTAAATACAAAAATATTTTCTCTAACCCCCTCCCTATAAATTGTGGAATTCCTCAGGGAACCTTATTGGGACCACTTTTATTTCTAGTCATGATTAACGATATTGGTAAGGATTTCCCCAAAAGGCGGAAATACGTGGATGACTTGTCGATCCTTGAAGTATGTCACAGGAATATTAAAAGTGGCCCCCTTGAAATTCTAACCCACATTTCGGATGAAGCTAAGAACCTAAATATGAAAGTAAATTCCACTAAATCAAATATAATGACGATAAATTTCTTGAAATCTATTCCCGCCTTCCTTGACCCTATCCCCCCAGACATTTCTGTATCTTCCTTTAAATTACTTGGGGTTACAATTTCCTCCAATTTAAAGTGGGATATCCACGTGAAAGATATAGTCCGTAGAGCTAATGCGTCCATGTCTCTCCTTAAGCTTTTGAATAAATTTAACGTCCCCCCATCCCATTCTTTAAGGATCTCTACTTAATTTGTCCGCCCACATCTTGAATATGCTTGTCCAGTTTGGCATCCTGGCATCTCCCGTGATGAAACAGATAAAATTGAATCTATTCATAAAAGAGCTTTAAGAATAATTTTGAAAGAAACTTTGGTACCATATTCACTCCTTCTAAAAAAGGCCAAGATGGAAACTCTTGAACACAGGAGAGGAACGCTGTGCCTCCGTTTTGCAAAAAAAATGCAATAATAAAGCCGTCGCACGGAAAACTTTTTCCCAAAAGACACTCCCCATCCAGACACCGCCTACTACGTACTGTTTCTGAACCCGTCCCTATCTTGTCCCTCATCCGTTGCTTAGCCTCCAGGTATGAAAAAAACTTTGTCCCCTTGATTACTGATCAAATAAACCACTAGATTTTTTTGTTGTTTTTTTTTGCACTGGTGATACCCATGCTTGTGTCCGTTTGGTTCTTCCGTTCTCTCCCCCTTGTTTATATAGTCTCTTTTAAACCTTTTTAAAACTATTTTTATCTCAATTTTTTTTTGGTTTTGTTTTAGTTTTTGCTTTTTAACTTTGTTACATTTGACAATTTTTTTTCTTTTTTTCTGAGACTAATTAATGGCTCTGCCTTTCTGATATTATTGATTTTGGAATTGTTTAGCCAGTTTTTTAGTTGTTGTGCTGTTTTTTTTTTTGTTTTTTTTTTTATTATATGACCCCGAAATACGAATTTGGCCCTTCGGGGCTTGTGATAGTCATTTTTTGAAATAAATTTCTTATCTTTTTCTTTATCCCTCCCATGCCATTTTTAGTTGACTTTCATTCAAAGGCATTCCATCGAAATTTTGATATAACCATGTTGTTCAAAATAGTCTAAAGGTCAAATATTTAATCAATAAAATATTTCGAAATTTCTGAAGATGACAGGTCAGTATTTTCGTGGTCTTTATTAAACCAAACAAAGAATTTTAGTGGCGTCGGAAAAATCGTGGTACGAAGCGCCATGATTTTACCGATTTTACAAAGTGACCAAACATCTTTGGGGGGATCCCCCCATACGTCCTGCATAGCACTAATCACTTTAACGTATTTGTCTAGTATACCATTCAAGGATAAGACCTTTGCTAAAGCTTTTCTATCAACAGAATCGAATGCTTGCCCATAATCAATAAAATGAAGACCAATGGTGTTTGACTACTCAGGCACTTCTCAATTACTAACCTAAGAGTGAAAACTTGGTCGACACATCTTCTACCTTTGCTAAAACCGCACTGTTCTTCTCTGCAAACTTAGTCTACAGCATCTCTCTGTCTGAAAAGTATCATATTGATTTGCAACCTACAGAAAGCTTTTTCATAAGAAAGTTTTAAACAGAAGGCTTTTTCACTAATATTCCAAGCTGCAGCCCTAACTTTCTTCCCTAAGACACGATGAGCTGTGTTAGCCTCCGGTGGATTAGTGCTGCGGTGAGTTGTTAGTAGTAGTAGTAGTAATTGTTTTCTTAATATTTTCTTTTTCAATAGCCTCAAATCTAGACCTTTACCAAAAGTTTTGTATACGGACCTTAACTTTATACAAAATAAAAAAAAAACATTTTTTCAACTGAAAATAAGGAGTGACATTAAAACTTTAAACAACAGAAATTATTATGCACAACAGGGAGGGGGGTTGACCCCTCTCTTCAATACCACACTCTTCATGCTAAAGTTTTTACTATTTTAGAAAAATTTTCAATTAAGCAGCCTTTGTTTTTCAAGAGTCGATCTTAAAGCATTTGGACAAAACTCAAACTCTAGCGTAAAGAGTGAGGTATTTAGTAGGGGGTCAGTCTCCTAATATACGTAATAATTTCAGTTCGTTCGTTCTAGTGTTTCTTTTTACTTTGTGTTGGAAAACTTATTACATATGTATATATATATATATATATATATATATATATATATATATATATATATATATATATATATATATATATATATATATATATATATATATATATATATATATATATATATATATATATATATATATATATATATATATATATATATATATATATATATATATATATATATATATATATATATATATATATATATATATATATATATATATATATATATATATATATATATATATATATATATATATATATATATATATATATATATATATATATATATATATACATATATATATATATTTATATATAAATGAATAGCACCTATTTCAAGGAAATGCCTTAAGCTGAATTTAAAGAAAACTTTTTTTTATTTTCTTTGAAGCTGCTTTGTACTTTAGAATTTGTGTTTTTTATGCCTCGCTGACGTTCGTTTTTATTATTTTTAAGAAAAAATCACAAGTCATGCTTGAAAAAATTATACTATGGTCTCTAGCTGGGCTATACTGTTTTTCTCTAGATACTGTGCCCCCTCTCCTCCCCTAACCCCCCCCCCCCGAAACAAAAAGCAATTTAATCCTTGTTCCCCAAGGGCAAAAATTTATACACTAACCGTTATCATCAACATCTTGCACAAAGATTAACAACAATGACGCCATCTAAACAAACTATTCTGACACTACAATGAAAACTTATCGAATGAAAGATAATATAAATTGGAATTTAAGTTTTAATTTCTTGCGCTTTTAAATATAAGTGAATGCTTATTTTAAAGTAGGAAAACACTTTTTCTCGGAATTTTGCGATAAAAATGGAACGAGACTTAACAAAACAGTAGACGAAAGTGGAGGTGTAAAAGGCTTAAACTAACCTCGTTTAATAAAGCATTCAAAGTAAAGCTCGATTTAATTGCGTTCGCAAAATATACAAAGAAATTTTCAAAGATTGAGGGAAAAGTGCTTAACCCCAGACATGCAAACAAAAATCAAGACCATTCAATCTTAGAATGAAATATGACCAAGGCAAAAGCAAAGCCAACTTAAAACCAAGAGTGTTAATTTTCTTCCACTAAACTTACGATTTTGCTTCAACTTTTCTCGAGTTCCCTTAGCAAAAACGCAAATATGATTCCATTCTGTAAATTTTAAATTTCAAAGCGAGGCTACAATTGAAAACCTGGGTTTAAAAACATAGGCCAGATGATATAACTTTTCCCCAACAAATCAAAATCAATGAAAAATAAAAAGATCAAGCGGTCAGTTTTTGAAACTTCAAAACTGTATTTGAAAAGGACAAGAAAGCTACTTATACGATTATGCTTTTGGATATCTGAAATTATTTCCGATGTTGTACAATCAATACAATCAGAGCAAGTTGTATCTCTCAATACCTATGGAATTCTTATTCCATTGTCTAGTATTAACATACCAACTATTAATAAAATTCGTCCATTTTTTACTAGCGTATTTTCTGTAATAATGGAAAATCGCTTTATATTCAAATATAGGCATTTGACATGTCATTTGAAAATTTTGACAATTTTATTTTAAATATAATTGTTTCAATAAGAACCTATTGGAGAAAATTGCGATTTCTTATATTTTCTTCGAGTAGAATTTAAATTTGAGGGCTATAAACGGTGGTATATACTGGTTAGGAATTCCAGTGGATTCTAAATTGTTCCATTCAAGATAGCCCTTCGCATAAAGAATCTTTGGCCCATTTTCAATATTTACGTTTGAACAAAGAACGTTTGAGAATGATTCGATGTGCAAGCTAAAAGAAGTTCTATATTATTCATTCTGTTTTAATGAAGATAATTATGATAGAAACATTTTCAACAAAAATAAACCTTTTAAACAATACAAGGTTCGACAGGTGCCTTTCTTAGATGCCACCCTCTCCGATCAAAATTTGAAAACAATTTTGTTCAAAACGGACAAAAGGTCTAGCAACTTTGCTCCGGGGTTGCAATAGCCCCCCCCCCTCCAAAGCCCCCATGGGAAGGATTGTAAATTATACAATTTATCCTTTTTTAATGACAGGATTAATCGCTAGGAAAAGTGGGAACGTTTGATTCTGAGTGTGTTCGAAAAAGTTATGTCTATTAACTATAAGGTGAAAATTCGAGGGGAGTGTTGAGAGGTATGTTTAGTTAAATCAGAAGATGCCACGTACAGCTTGTTTTTTCAAAAAGAAGTATCTGCAATATATCCAGAACGACTGAGGGTATTAAGTTTTAACTTTCAGGGCATGTCGAGACCACTCTTTCATAATAGCTTATGCGAAATTATGCCTCACTGCAGACATTTTCATCAAACATAGCCTGTATCAACCTGGTTATTATTAAGACACTGAAAACTATTAACTCCCCCCCCCTTAGCACCAATGATAAAGGGGTAGACCGAAAATATACATGGGAACCAAAAAGGATTAGTCAAGAAGTACCAAAAACTCAATTAATTTTCATCGGAAGGTTTTATGAGGCTTAGAAAATTAGGCCACTGAAACATACTAGCCTACTTTGGGCATCGGTCTCCACATCCTCGGTCTCCCTCATCATAAAAATTCGTTTTAAATTCAGGTACAGTCAGGTTGCATCTCATTTGAAAGCTTCTGATAAGTAATTTCGAAATACCAATGTCTTAACCAAGAATTTTTAATAAAATCTGGATTTGTTATCTTTTTCTTTTGGAGGCCCTCATGTTGGAGGGTATGAAAGTTTATAAAAGCTAAGGAATTTTAAAGAATGTGAAACTGCTTCATTTAAGTTAACCTTATTACAAGGAATCTTTTTCCCTTTGTCGATTATTCTTCGTTTCACAAATATTTTTATAGGGGTCGGAGGCAGGGGCGTCCTGAGCCTCTTTTCATTGGGAGGGGGGGATGAACTTCCTATATTTTACCGGATTGCTACCTGATTTTCACCGAATTTAAAGAAATAATATTGACATTTAAATATACTTTAATATGTAGAGATCACATAATGCATATAAGATCAAAATTACAGAGAAATTCACCGAGTTTTTATTTCTTTCTACCTTTGAACTATCTGAGACAAGTCGTACTGGTCCAAAAAATTTAAATCAAATCAAAAAATCCCAAAAACTGGTAAAAATATCCGGAACCACGATTTTTGGGAGGAGGGTCTCGGGGAAGGGAGTACGAAAGAAACTTCAAAAACACTTTTCGTGGGGGAAGCGTATATTCCGCAGGGGGGGGGGATTTTCCGGGGCAAGTAGACACCAGACACCGATAGATCATTGGCAGTAGTTTTAACTTTCTATGATGCACTTATGATCCTCATAAATCGTAATATACTTATACAAGAGTATTACTTTACTTTTACTTTCGGCGGGAACCAGACAAGGAACTGTCCTGCCCGGCACCAAAGGATCTTGAGATGACTTCCGACGACCACTTGGACCTGTCGGCTGCAGCTTCTCTGGCGATTTTCAGCCAGTCTTTGCCCCATCTCCAACCGTGTCTCCTGAATCCTCCCGATGGTTCCAGGTCCTCCTTGAATTTTTGCCACGGGTTCTTCTTTTGTCCTCCTGGCTTACGTTTCCAGGAAGGGGCTGGTTCGCAGACAAGGAATTCTCGACATATCGTGCCTTCGGGACGGCCCAATGTATGGCCGAGGAGCTTCAGGCGACGTCTTTTAATGATAAGCGATAGCTTTTCTGATTGGCCACAGCAACTCCTTACTTCACTATTGGAAATCCTGTCCCATCTCTTAATGCGTAGGATGTAACAAAGGCAGCATTGGTCGAACACGTTCAAAGTTCTCGCATCTTCAGCCTTGATCGGCCATGTCTCGCAAGCATACAGTAGTACTGCTCGAACAGTTGCAACATAGATTCTAACTTTTGTTTTGGTTAAGATCTACCGTCTGGTCCATAGTGTTTTTTTCAGACTAGTAAAGACTCCCCAGGCATTTGCTATGAGGCCAGAGCTATCCCTTTCAGCTCCGCCATCTAGTGTTATGATAGAGCCAAGACACTTGAATTCTTTGACGTTTTCAACTGGCTCACCGTCGAGGGTAACCTGGCAAGAGTATTTTGAGAGAAAATTCATTTTTATTAAATATCAATATTCACAAAAAAAAACATATCAAACAGACCTACCACGTGAAAATCTATACAGATTTGTTTGTGGCAGGACTCATTATTTTACTCACTCGTATATATATTGAAAAAAAACTTACTCACACATAATGGAAAAAATAATAATAATAATAATAATGCAATCAAATAAATGAATAATAAATAAAGCTCATGGGAACCGCAAACAAATCCTTACACAATAAAAAATACCGAATACAGCCCCCCCCCCCTCAGCCATCCCTATTCATTAAGAAATTCTTTAACCTATTTTTAAAAGAGGACACACTCTCAGCCTTCCGAGTGCTTTCCGGAAGACTGTTCCATATCGAAACACCCACATGCCTAAATACAAAACTAGACCTAGCAGTGTGTCGTCTCTCATGTACTAGGTCCGCAGAATTCCTAGTATCATCAGAATGGTACGCAGAATTCGATGATAATACATCAGAAAAATAATTAGGTGCTAATTTATTTAAACACTGATGCACAAAAATACCTGTCTGATATTCCCTCAACTGCCCATCATTTAAAATCTTAAAATGGTGATAACAATCCATTCTACTTTCACAGTTTTCAAAATCACCGAGCAGGCGCAGTGCTTTATTCTGCACAATTTGTACCCGTTTATAATTTAAAACAAAATTACTAGCCCACACAGAACAGCCGTATACAATGCAAGGATGAAAAAGTGAATTATATAAAATTTTCAAAACTGAAACAGGAAAAACATGTTTAAAACTACGAATCAGCCCTAAGGCCCGCGCAACTTTCACCGATACAATTTTACTATGTTTTTTCCAATTTAAATTGCAATCAATCTAAAAACCGAGATCCTTTGTATCAAATATCTCCTTAATCTCTGCACCATTAAAATTGACCAAACCGAAAATATTATCGATAGCTCCAGTACTAATACAAATCATGCAATTAGTTTTACTCGTATTCACTGCGAAGCAGTTAGGACTAGTAAAAATATGCAGCTCAATAATTACTTTATTTGCTTTTGCAACAAGCTCATTCAAAGCCTTTCCAGCAATCTTTATAGCTGTGTCATCCGCAAAGGATGTTATGGCGGCATCAGGAATGTAAAACTGTAATGTGTCAACATAAATTAAATATAAAAGCGGACCTAACACAGAACGCGGTACTCCACATAGTACAGAACGAGGTGAACTGACAATATACCCCACTACTACACGCATTGATCTACCATACAAATACGAACGAAACCAATCAATCGAATTTCCTTTTATACCTAAATGTGACATCCTATCTAACAACAGCCCAAAATTAACAGTATCGAAAGCTCTCTTAAAATCAATAAAAATAATTAAAAAAGTAGAGTCGCTCTCGAATACATTGTTTAAAACATCAAGATGATAATGCACTGCATGACTAGTAGAATGAGATTTTCGGAATCCAAAATGCGTGTCACATAAAAACCAAAGAGAATTAAAGTAGGAATATAGTTTCTTATGAACAACCATTTCAAATATTTTTGAGAACAGTGGCAGAATCGATATAGGTCTCCAGTTTGACATTTCTCTTTTGTCACAACCTTTATTTAAATATATAATTTTTGATTTTTTTAAATCATCTGCGAACTGACCTTTTTCCATAGATAGGTTCAGCAAGTATAGAAGACAAGGAAAAAGGTAAGCGGCAACAGCCTTAAATGCCTTGAGGCTAAGACCGTTAACTCCTGCAGAATTCGATTTTATTGTTTTCAGTGCGTCCTCGAGATCAGACTGAGTGCACTTTACGAATTTCATGAAACGACCTTCCCCACGATCATCAGTAAACAGCTCATTTTTATACCCATGGTTGGCAACATCATTTTTAACATCGATTCCAACATTTGAAAAATATTTACAAAACTCATCACTAACACCTTTCTTACCTTTAACTTGTTTTTCACCAACTACAAGTTCATCCACTGGGTCTATAATGTTATTACCACGTAATGCCTCATTTATCACTTGCCAAGTTCCCTTAACATCACCGTTTTTATCACGAAATTTGTCTGAATAATAATGTTTCATTGATGACCTTCTGAGGGAATTCACATTGTTCCGAATTTTCATAATTCTTCAAGGTTTTGTTGCGTTGGAGAGTCCAAGTACAGCCGATAAAGTCTGTTCCGTTCACTAATTTTTTCCAAAATTTTATTTGTCACCCACGGTTTCCTTGGGATATTTTTCTTCTTACGAATGACCTTCACAGGGCAACACTTTTCATAAATAGGTGACAATATTTCTAAAAAAGTGTTAAACGCCGCCGATGCGTTTTCTTTTTCATTCATAACTTCCTCCCTAGAAACTATACTTATCTCTTCTTGAAACTGTTTAAGATTTTTCGGCTTAAGATCCCTAACTGTTGTTTTCTCCATCTTAAAAACCTTTTTTCCAGTGTCCCGAATTACGCACGCCAAAGGAAGATGGTCAGAACCTGGACATGATCACGTCGCAATTACTTTTCTGTATAAGGTTTACCGATAAATAAATATTATCAATAGGGTATCCGACTGACTAGTAACCCTTGTCGGTATTCCCGCTACCGGAAAAAAAATGTTTTTACAACATAAGATTAAAAAAATCAAGGTTAGAACTACTTAAATTAAGAAGATTAAAATTAATATCACCAATAAAAACCCGATCCAATTTCGTCGACGCTGTATCAGAAATAAACTTATCAAAATCGCAAAGAAAATCCTCCAGATTAGCACTAGGTGGCCTGTATACTAAACAGACTAACAACTTTTTCTTCTCCGAAACTTCAATCTCAATAGAAAATGTTTCGATCTTACCTTCAATCCAACAATTTAAATACTTCTTTACTATGTATCTTATTTGATCCTTAATTATAAATGCAAGTCCACCCCGCATCATAGAATTATTCCAAATTGATTTCTAAAATTATAGCTACAAATATTTTTTACCTGACACTGGCGAATGTAATAATACAAAGTAGATTGATATCAGCAAATATAAGAAGTGACGAACAGATCGGAAGAATAAGGAACGGTAAAAAATGAATGGAGATGGCGGAATCATTGCAATATTAATGCTCTTTTGCATGCAAATTAATTCCAAGCATTCGAGATGCCACCCCTCCAGCCCCATGCCCGGAAATGACGGAATTGTTTAACCCCCTTTTAAGATGTCCAGAAGAAAATTCTGGTCAATACATAATGCGATAAAAAGAGATTTCAAACCTGAAAATATTGATTTTAAGCCGGCATTTCCACTCACTGTGGCGTCATCAGGCAGTGGCAGGGCCTTAGGAACTGATGAGGCAGTTATCGCCATTGAAATACTTTCACTGAGAAAACTTGTAGTGACCGTAATATTTTCATATCGCTTTTGCTTTTTTGACACTGAAAAGGGGGTCTTTAAACAAAGGTATAATCACATATTTCGCTGTTTCTTCAAGATCGTTGCGAATGCGACGAACATGACCTTTAAAATAGTCTTTATTTATTTTAGCGTCACATTCACAACATTTGACGGTTATACGGTTGGGTCTGGTTACAGAAACATTATGCTTCTTATTTGCACTTGACATTTCAAAGCAAATGTCAGACCAAGTACTATTCAAGCTAATTTCACAAAAACCACGAGTACGTTACTCAGAAGAAATCTAACTATGCACAAAATTTTACTTCGCTTATCTTCTCAATTATGTTTTGAACTGGCCGATTGACTGACCAAAATACAGTCTAATAAAAAGTTTTTCCGAAAAGTTTCCGAAGGTGCTGAGCACCTAACTAGGGTAAGATAAAGCAATGGCAGCTGCAACTCGTAAGAAGCTTTGAAAGAGGAGTGGAAAAGCTTGCAGAACAGATTAAATGGGAAATAAAATAATAGTTGTATAGAACATAAAGAAAGAAAAACGAGCAAAAATGGTTTTTTTTTATAGGCCAAATGAAAGTACTGAAACATCACATAAAGAAAGAAAAATGAGCAAAAATGGGGCTTTTTATAGGTTCTCTATGTGATGTTTCAGTACTTTTATTTGGCCTATAAAAAACCCCATTTTTGCTCGTTTTTCTTTCTTTATGTGATGTCAGGCCAACGTAGTTTAAGAAAATATCTTAGTTATATAGAATGGTAAAAATTCCCATCGAGTCGGAGTAAAGTCGCTTTCGAATTGTTTTCCTTTTAAACTAAATCAAAAAGCGCTCGGTTTGACACAGTGTTTGTCGGTCGAGTAAAAATCATCGGTACTTGTTTGTTAAACAGAACACACCCAATAAGCGAAGTTAGGTTAATCCTAATCAAATATACATGATGATATTATGATACTTTAGTAACAAAATTGTGGAAAGCAGGCCGCGTAGAACGCGTCATTTTAAATACCTGACCTAACCCCTAACCACTTCTAAATATTAATTATTTCATAGAAATATACCTTCATCGTAGTTTTCTCGCTTAAAATAAGCAAATCATTTACCGATCCCATAGAGGCAAATCGGTTTCTCTCTTACAGAGCGTAATTTTTGAGTGTGTTCCGTTTAACAGACAACTACCAAATAATCTTTCGAATTTCTGAAAATCTTATGTTTCCTTCTTAAGCGAACAGAAAGTTTCCAGCGGAATTCTCAAAATATCTGGTCATGCATGTTTACAAAAATAAAATGACTTTAAGAAACAAAACTTCTGGTTGGATAGTCTCAAGCGCAGTATGATTGGCTTATTTGTTTTTTCTTAAAAAACATAGAGGAAAACAAAAATCATTTAAAAGTCTTTTGCTCCATAGGAAATTTTTTCATGAAAAATCGATTGCTTAAGGGGTTGAAGTTTTTGTACAAGATGCAAGATTTTACTTTTTTTTTTCGTAATATTGCGAATGAATGTGAGCCAGCTGAAATTATCGAATCTTGTAAGGGGAAGTACTAAACCAATGCAATACAAAACATGCGATGGGCCTAGTGCTTGAATTCTACAAGTTTGGCTTAGGAGCCAAAAAAAACTTTGGCAAATTCAGTGACAGACCAGGACAAGTAGAAAAACCGAATTTGGCTGTTTTAAGCTGCCTATAACAACAAATTTGCGGATGTTTAATGAATTGTAATAGCAATTACGACATCATTGGACTTCCTTACGACACGACATCCTCCCACCCCAACCATGGACGACCTAATTCCCGCCTAGCCGTACACGGTTTACCAAAATTGACAATCTGTCATTCCTCAGCCCTAGAGCGTGCCTTAGCCATCTCGAACTTTCTCTTATTATAGCCCTAGAAAGCGGGCTTGAACCACACTTTTCGTACTTCCTTACGACATCCTCCCATCCCAACCAAGGACGACCTAATTCCCGTTTAGCCGTACACGGTTTGCCAAAACTGACAATCTGTCATCCCTCAGCCGTAGAACGTGCCCTAGCCATCTCAAACTTTCTCTTATTATAGCCCTAGAAAGCGGGCTTGAACCACACTTTTCGTACAGCCTAGGCTACTGTTTGAAATGCAGTTAGTCAGTTGGGCACTCAACAAAATCCTAGGCATTTTTTCAAGAAAACATCTAACAAATCTTGTTCTGTTTTTCGGTGCGCCCATGCTTCAGAACCATATCTGACCATCATCGCTGTAGCTGTAGCTCGTGGTTCACAGACTTATCTTCCTATTCTTCCAAGCTTTTTTCAACTTAAAAAAAAAAACACCCTCTGCCTTCATAAGATTGAAAAATCCACTTAAATTTAAATTTATCCAAATGACATCTCGCTTAAAACTCCTGTTTAATGGATGGTAAATAAGTATGACAGTTTGCATGAGCTATCTAATTTTTGGAGGTATTTTCTGTTCCAACCTTATATTGTTACTATAAATAAAAGTATGGCAGAAACTTTCAAATCATTACATCATTGAAAGTCGAATTGGCTATTAAAAGTTAGTCTAAGAAGAATTGTTGTGTTAAGAATGATGGTTCTAAAGTTACTAGATTAGGGGGAGTTATTAGATAAACAAGGAGATGACGCACAACTTCCTCCTGGTTTTAGCCCATCTCAAATAGCAAACTGTTGGCTAGGCCTCTGGAAAATACGGTTTTATCTTACTTTTTAGGTCGGATATAATGACAAAAAGGTAACAATTAATAGGACTTGTTTTACAGATAGAAGATGATAGTTTGCCATGCCAAAGATTGTCTTTTATTGACTATTTGTCTAGGACAAAATAAAAGGAAGCCTAGTCAAAATTATCCATGAAGGGAAATTAGAACTTCTTGAGTGAGTGTAAAGAGGGATGTATTGAGCAGGGTGGGATAGAGGAGAACTGCACAACTCTGTAGACATGAGGCAACTTGGTGCTGCATATAGTTGTTAACAGCCTATTAACCTAGGCTAGTAAGGTAAGATGCCCAGGTGTGAGACTAGACAAAATGCTGTTCAATCTTGGACATTAGATCTTAAGCTCAAATAAGGTATCTAAATTGAAGATTGGCTCATTCATGGACAAATTCAGTCAAAGTTAAGCAGGCCTATTGTGTAGCAGAACAATTATCTTTACATAGGCTAGTCTAGGCTATAAGGAATTTATTTTTTATTAGGCCACAATAACCTTAAGATAGATAAGAAATAAACATAAGCTACCTGTAGAATCAGAGTTGCATCCTAAATCTAAATGTAGCATTTATTTCTGTAAAAAATTAGCTTTACTCCTAATTCCTCCTAATGTGCTAATACTAGGCTACTAGTACTAAGCTTCTAACAACTCACTATGGCACCAAGTTGGATAAATATTTTGCAGTTCATATTATTGACTAACAAATAAAGTGAATATAAAACTTGATGCCTTTTTTATGCTCTTTAAGAATATAATAATCACTTCTCTTGCAAATTCAAATTTAAGCCCTTTTAAACTTTTAAAATAACCAAAAAATTTCTAGTTTTTGGGTACAAAAAAGGCTCAAAAAATTGGTTTCAAATTTACTATTTGATTATAAATCCATTTTTTTAAGTTAAATAATTCACAAGCATTAATTTATCATGATTAAGTTGGATAAAAATTAAAAACAATTTCACCATTTTTCTATCCACCATGTTGCTTCTTTCAAATTTGATATTTTTCAACATATAGGTAAAATGGCAGTTTTTAAGTGGCCTAAGCAGAATAAGTAGAAAACATGGCAGATTTGTTTAGTATTTTTTTCATTCAACTCTGACAATTCAATGTTTGTGAATTATACAACTTTTACAAAATAGATTTATAATGAAATAGTAAGTTTTAATCAAATGTTATAACCCATGTTTGTATAAAAAAATATAGAATGAAATTAATATTTTCAAGGGTCCTAAAAGGGCCTAAATTGAATTTGAAAGAAAAACAATAATTATATTCAGAAAGAGATTAAAAATGACATCTAGTGGTATGTTCACTTTATTTGTAAGTCAATTATATGAAATGTGAAATATTTACCCCAAGCTGTCTAAGGCCAACACAGCTATGCATGCTCCTCCCTCATCCAAATCTATGCAAAACCTCTTTTTTTACACTCTACTTTAGAGTTCCAGTGTCCCTTAAATCTTTTGTTACAACATCCTCCCAAGTATTTAGGGATGACCTGCTTTTTATTTGGCCCTAGAGAGTTGACTGACAAAGATGATTTTTGGGAATCAATAATCCTTCATCTACAGAGTCTTCCCTAGCAATCTCAATCTTACCCTCCTAACCAAATTTTGGCAATTTCTCTGGAAAACATCTAGCAAATCCTCCTCTGTCTTTTGGAGCTCCCTTGCTCCACAATCATACTTCATCAAAGTCATCTCTGCAGCTTCAGATATTCTCATCTTGTTGTGTAGAATTATCTTTCTGTTCTTCCAAACTTTCTTCAACAGTGAAAAAACACCATGAGCCTTGGCCATTCTATTTTTAATGTTTTCACTGCACCAACCATCTTTATTAATAATAATACCTTTGCAACTTAAGCTGTCCACTTGATCAATTGTCTTGTTAGCAAACACCACCTCTTCTTCTTCAAGATGATTAGAAAGAACCAATGAAAATAAACTGAATATTTAGTATATAACAGAATTAATTCCTAGAAACCCAGTAATTCAAGGTTTTCTTTCACTGTATTACTTTTATTGTTTTAAGCATAAAAAAAATATTTGTAACATTATTTGTTTCAGTAAAGTATAAAGAATATGATTGGCTTTGGAACTTTAACTGTTAGGGAGTAGGGGAAGAAGACAGGAGCTGAAATCCTGTTTGTAGCAATTTTTGTTTATTTTAAGTTTGGCTTGAATGTTCAATTTAATTTTAACTCATTTAACCTATATCAGTTTATTTATTCACCTATATCAGTATTTGTTATCTTTATGTTTGATAGATAGATAGATATTTATTGCAGAACAAAAGCCTCTTTGGACCATGACAAAACCAAACACAGTTGTATACAAAGTCAAAACACATGATAATAGCATGCATAACAATAACTAAACATAGCCCATAGCGAATAAAAATAAAATAGCATAACAATTGTAGCACAAAAGCACACATAATGCTATAAAACTAACTCAAATAATTACACACAATGTCACACATAATAATAATAATAATAATTGTGTATTCAAAAGCCTTCCTACAGGGCCATATACACTATACATCAAAACAGGAAAACAAAAGTAAAAGTCCCTTCAGCATTTTTATTCCAAACCATAACAAATCTTCTTCACAATAGTTCCTTTCTTATCTTTAGTGCCTGATCAACAAATCTACATAATCTACACATGTGACTAGGTACCGTCTGAGACAACATGCCCAGAAGTGAAAAATTACTTTTCCCCAAAATGATATGTTTGATATGTATGATCAGTTTGATATGATCATTTATTTTAATTTCTGTTGGTTTTGGGTTTTATTTATTCTTTAGTAGTAACCTAATTTCTGGTTGTTTTGAAATTTAATTATTATATAAATTTATTTTTGCTGGTCTTAAGTTTAATGTGCCTCTCTACTTTTATCTGAAAAACTATGGGTCTTCAATTTTTTTTTATTAAGTTTATTATTTTATTTATTAATTTTGGAAACTTTTTTATTTGATCTAGAGAATACTTATTACTTTTGTAAAGCTTCAATACTTAAAATTGTATATTATTTTTTTTTTATAAGCCCTGGACTTACCACTATTTTGTTTTAAAGTACTGAGGATATCAAACAAAAAACATTTTCCCTCTTGGCTCATCTTATGTCAATCAGAGGCAACACACTAGCAGCACCTTTAGGAAAGGGCCATAAGACTTCAATACATTATTGATTATTTTTTTTTTAACCAGAGGTACATCATATGGAAGTAGTAGATGTATACACTTTGGAAAAGGCTCATTTAGATGAAAATTTGAAATTCTAGTACCTTTTTTAAGAGTCAAAAGGGATTGGAGGGCAACAGCATCAAAACACTATTTGCTTACTGGTTGTGAAAAGGGAATACCAGCAATATCTAAGGAATGGCTGATAGTATTCAGTTAAAGAGAAATTTCCCAGGTATGTTAAAGAGATGTTGAAGAGAGATTTGAGGTTAATCAGCCCTTTTATACAATGCTCTTTTTAGGTTCCCTCTCTGCTCAATGCTGATCAGAATTTTGAAATTATCATTTTGTTTAAACTAGTCTAAAGCTATAGTAGCTATGCCTCCAGCAATACCACACTACACACAGACCCAGGGCAAGGATTGAAGTTTGTGCAATTTGCCCATTGTTTAAAACCAGGCTTTCTCATTAGAAAAAGAGGAACTGTTTGATTCTTGGTGCACTGTATCCAAAAGGCTAGGGGCATTAAGCTGAAACATCAGTGAATGTGGAAGGGGATTTGGAAATGTGTTTGGCAGGCTCAAGGCTCAGGCTAAAAATTTTAAATTATTCATCTTGTTGAAAATAGTCTACATGTCAAATAACTATGCCCATGGGGATGAGATAACCCCCCACAGCTTTTGAGAGGGATGACAAACACAAGAAAACAGACTGTACATGGTGGTTTTCTAAAAGAGCATATCAACTATACCTAAATATATGCTGAAAGTATTCAGTTGTGATGTTTCAGGGAATGTTGAAGTGTTACTGGAGGCAACTAGTCCCCTTGCCCTTCTTAAATGCTCCATTCCCTTATCATTGATCAGAATTTTGAAAAAATGCAATTTTTCTAAAAACAGTCTAAAGGTCTAGTAACAATGCCTCTAGGGATGCAATGCCCCCCCCCCCCCCACAGCCCAAAGGGCAGGGGTTGTAAATTATGCAATTTTCCCTTTTTACATGCAGTATTTATCATTAGGAAAAGGGGGATGTTTGATCTTGAGTGTTTTAGGAAAGGCAAGTGGCATCAAGGTTAAACTTCAGGGAATCTTGAGGGGCATGTTAAACTAAATAAAAAAATACTATGTACATCCAGTATATCAAAAAGAGATCTGTTATATCTCAAGAATGCCTGATTGTATTAAATTTGAACTTTTTGGGGATGTTAAAGCATTAAAGGAGGGGAACTAATAACCCTTTCATTTATTTTTTAGATGTCTGATCAAAATTTTGAAATAGCCCTCTTGTTCAAAAAGTCAAATATCTATGCCTCTGGACTTGACATCCCCCCCCCCCCCTATAGCTGAATTGGAGCAACCTTTTAGACATGTTTCCTGGCAGTTTTCATGGCTTAGAGAAATTTGTTGGCAGATTGTGTCATAAAATGCCAGTTTTTTTTACTATCCCTGAAAATCTCTGTGTCCCCCCCACCCAAAAAAAGATGTCCCCCAAATCCCCAAAAATCACGTTTCACCCAAGGGTGAAACGTTTCACCCTGGTGATATATCACTGATATTATTGTGTTTAATTATAGAATTGAATTTAATTGAATTTAATTATAGTATTGGGCAAATAGGCAAATTGTCTCAAAACTGACAATTCGACAGGTAGTGACAGGTGGTGATAAATCACGTTTCACCCTGGTGATATATCACTAGTGATCATCACTGTTTCTTTACTTGACATAATTTTTTCCCTACCATCCACAATTTTTGTCTTAATTATTTAAAACCCATCAAAAACCAGACAGAGACCATTGAAATATAGACCTTTCTTCCCATGTTAGTAAAAACACCATGTTCACAAGATTATATTGTTTCATCAAATGTAACTAGATTCTCTTGTGATTTGTAGTAACAAATGTTATTTGAACATATTAATTTTCAGTTGAGTTTTGAACATTGGTAGAAAGAGGGTTATTTTGACAGTTGGATTGTGAGTTTATTAGCTTCACACAGTGAAACACAAAGTCTTGTGTTCCACTTGCTTTATGAATACCATTTATGTCCTATATTTTCATTAAACTATTGTGCAATCCTGATTTTTAATACTTCAAGACAAAGATATTGGTAATCATCAAGATTGGTATTGAATTTAATTAGTAGGCAACTTTGAAGTGATCTTAGCATGCATTTAGAGAAGTAACATCCTATCCTACTTTGTGGGTGAGTCCACAAGAAATATAAAAAGTAACTTCATATACAGGGTAGAAGGTCTCATACTGTTGATTTTTAAAACTTATCCAAACTAAAAATTAATTGGTTTTCAATTTTGCTATGTAAAAATTTACTTTCGAAACCTTGTCATTCTTCATTCTTTTGGACAGGTTTTTGATTAATTTCTGTTCAGCCTAAAGTGAATTTTTGTCCAAGTATTGGGCAAATAGGCAAATTGTCTCAAAACTGACAATTCGACAGGTAGAAAAAATCTAAAAAGGGCTGTTAATTATCAAGATGTACATATAGTTAAAGCAGGTAATGGGAAAGATGGAATGTGAGAGATTAGTAACCCAAAACTTCCACACTACAATGTAGCAGCACTTCTCTGTTTCTTTTGGTATTAGATTAGGCAAAAACTAGAATCAAAGGTTCAGAATGTATGTGACTACCAGGCTGCCAATCTAGATTGTTCACCCAAAATATCAAGTGGTGCTTTTTTCAGTTATAGTAATCAATGAGTATCAAGCATGCAGTTGGGTATACATTATTTTTGTACTACCACTAACATTGGAGTTTACAGCTCCATCCATAAAGTAGCAATAGTAAGCTACAAAGGCTACAGTATACTTCAGACTTTGAATACTATACTCCACTAGCAGTACTACACTAAATATGGTATATTACTTTTGATAAAGTGGTACATCTAATGGTATTTATGGCTAGTATACGACTTGCTACTGATTTAGTTTACAATGCTAATGGTGATTCAGAAAACTATCAATATTTCTAACTGCAAGGTATACTAAGTTAAATTGGATACTGTTTTGCAAATTTTACGCATAGAAATACTTTTTGCTCAAAGCAAATCTGTCAAAGCACAAGTTGTGCTGCTAAAGTGTTGGCAGCTTTGGAACTTTTTGTATGCTTGAGGGGGGGGGGATGACGGCCAGCCATGGTGTGCTTTTGCACACCCTACCTGTTTACCCTCGCCAGATTTCTCTAGGTGCCCATTTAGAGCTGGGTTGACTCTGGCTCAGCTTACTGAGTCATGCCACTGACCCTCAGATGTTGCACTAATTCAAAAGTCACTATATGCATTGAGGTTGTCAAAAGGATATATCTGCAATATGTTAGGAGTGAATAAGGGTACCGTATTAACTTTACACTTTGAGGATTACTCTGACTACTACTACTATGGATGCAACTGCAACTACTTTTGACTGCAACAATGACTTCTTGGGACTCCCTGCAAGTGCAATTACTTGTGACTACCTCCACTTTAGGCCGGTAGTGTTTCCACTATGCACATCCAGGTTACCAAAAGGGCATATTTATAATATCTTAGGAGCAATTAAGGGTAATAACTTTACACTTTTAGGACCACTATTGTGCTACTACTACTGCACTGCAAGTGCAACTACTTATGACTGTGACTATTTGCAACTCAATTTACTATTACTTGGGACTACTTGCAAGTGTGACTACTTATAATGCAAGACTACTGACTAATCACTTATGATGCAAGTGAATGACTAGGCCTATGTATGATGCAAGTGAAAGTTTCAACCTAATACCATGAGCTGGTCTTTAGATATTAATTTAAAAAACTTTTTGCACAAAATAAGTTTTTAAAGTGAATTAAAGATCTCCATCAAATCAAAAATTAGCATAAATAAAGTATAATAATTGTAAAGTAAATAAAGTCGCCCCCCATGCCTTCTGAAGCCCAGAACATTTAATGCATTTTACCAAAAAAAAAAAAAAAAAAAAAAAAATAGTCTTAACTTTTTTAACTTTAATAAATAAAAAATTATTAAGGCTTTGAGGAATAAATATCAGTATATATATATATATATATATATATATATATATATATATATATATATATATATATATATATATATATATATATATATATATATATATATATATATATATATATATATATATATATATATATATATATATATATATATATATATATATATATATATATATATATATATATATATATATATATATATATATATATATATATATATATATATATATATAATAAACCATCAATCCACATTTTTAATGCCTCCTGAAGACCGAAAATAATTTGCTCTACTATTAAATGTTACAACTTTTTTAAATTTATTAAATAAAAAATTGTTAAGACTTTCAGGAGTAAATACCAGTATATGTGTATTAAACTATCAATCCACATTCATTTTATTTTTTCCCCAAAAAAAGTACAAATTATGCTCTGGTCTTCAAAACTAGACGGCATGTGAGTTGTCAGCTCTACTCATGTTGATTTCTGTTTATTTTGAGGTTGACAGGGTTATTTATTGTAATTTCCGTTTCTTTTGGGTTTCATTTATTTATTGATGGTGATTTGTTTCAGTTTTAAGCTTGGAAGATTATTTGATTTATTTATGCTTATTTTTAATTTAATGGACCCCTTTATTTTTCTTTGAAAAACTCACTTTGTGGAAAGAGTTATATAAATTAATTTCTGTTCATTTGTATTGTTATAGTCATTTTCATGGGAAAAGAAATTAATATTTTAAATATTATAGTTTGTTTTTTTTCTATAAGAATTCATAGCTTGGCTTGCTATTTGTATGCTAGGGAAATTGTTTTAACAATTTTTACAACAAACACCCTTTTGAAAATGTGGACACAAATGGTATTGCTTAATTTAGTTTTATGCCTCCCCAAGTTGACATGAAAAATAAAACTTAATATCATTCCCAAAAAATATTATCTATGCTCTTTTACAACCTGGATACACTTACACTCTATTGATTTAGTTAAATTGAAAGAGCAAGAGTAATAATAGCAGTAGCCCTGAAAGTTTCAACTTAATATCCTCAGTTGTTCTTGAAATATTGTTGAGATGTCTTATTGGCAACCAACATACACACAGTGCCTTTTAATTTAGTTTTAAAGTAACATTTAGTTTTAAAGCAGAATGGGTAATTTGCTTAACTGTTGAGGTATGGCACACCCAACATCCTTAGAGACATGGTTACTAAACTTTTGACTTGTGCTGAACAGAACGGCTATCTCAAAATTTGGATTAGGTGTGTTTGGAAAATAATGGGTTTTGAAAGAGGGCTGCTTGCCCTCCTATCACTTTTGACTCTTAAAAAGGACACTATAGAACTTTTCTTTCCAAATCAGATTAGCTCCTTTAAAAGTTTAATTGATACTGCTTATATGCCCTTTTGAAAACTGCATGCATGCTGTTTGAAACTCCTGCTAAAAGTTTCACCTTAATACCCTTATTGTCATTAGTTACAGAACTCATAGCAGTAGTATTAATAGTATACACTTAGCACCTTCTGACTAGTTCAAAATCCACCACAACTTACCTTGAAAAGTCCAACTTAATAATGTAAGCTGGTCTTGAGATATTCCTGTGTCACCCTATTATGCTAATTATATTGACAAAAAAACAGTCAGTAAAAATGGCCAGCCAGTTGGTAAAATCTCTTGGTCCCC
Organism: Artemia sp. Qi Xiang Cuo; assembly: GCF_049724085.1. Classification (NCBI taxonomy): domain Eukaryota; kingdom Metazoa; phylum Arthropoda; class Branchiopoda; order Anostraca; family Artemiidae; genus Artemia; species Artemia sp. Qi Xiang Cuo. Next base: position 60,813,976 of record NC_142809.1, on the reverse strand, counting down.
CCCTCCCCAACATTTTCGCTAGTAACAACACTGGTTGCAATAGAAGTAGTAGCAGCAGTAGTAGTAGTGGTATTAAAAGCAGCAGTGGTTAGTAGTTTTAGTAGTAGCATGAACATATTGTCTTTTCGTCAATTGATCTTCCCCTTTAAGCATTCTCTGAAAGTTCCAGCTTAATACCCAAACCCATTTTTGAGATGCGCCCTTTTGCCAATCTGCATGCACATAGTGTGTTTTTATGTAGTTCAAATTCCCCTCAATATTCTGTCAAATTTTCACCTTCATGTGCATTGGCTTTATAGTACAATATCATAGTAGCAGTAATAGTGTTGTATTTGTAGTAGTAGTAACGGTAGTAACATCAGTATAAATAGCAGTTGTAACACCTACATATTGCCTTTTGGTCAGTGTGACATCCTCCTCATGATGCCCCAGAAGCTTCATCTTGATACAGTAAGCTGTTCCAAAAATATTGCTGATATGCGTGTATCAGTGATCTGTATGCACATAGGCTGTTTTGTTTTAGTTCAACTTTCCCCTCAACATTTTTTTAGATATTCACTTTGATATCCCCAGCCTTGGTAGTACTTGCTACAGAAGCAGTCGTTTTGGTGGTAGTAGTAGTAGTAGTGGCAGCAGTAGTAGTATTGGTAGCTGTAGTAGTAGTAGCATGCAAATCTTGCCTTTTTGGTTGATTGATGATCCTTATCATTTATGCACTGGATACCTGTATTCACATACTTGGGACTACTGGCAAATGTGACTACTTATGATGCACATAAATGCAAGACTATTACTACTTATGATGCAAGTGAAAGTTTCAACCTAATACCATGAGCTGTTCTTTACATATTGGCTCTATTCTCTTTTCACAAAGAGCAAGGACAAATTGGTGTTTGATGGTGCTTGGGTTCCCTCTCAACATTACCTTAAATTTTCACCTTAATGTTCTAAGTCTTATTGGAGACCCAGGATCAAACATACCCTCGTTTTCAATAAAAAAATCCTTTTGTGTTAATAATGGACAATTTGCATAACTTACAGCCTTTGTCCCCAGGGCTGTTGGGGTTTTCGTCAATCCCTGAGGCATTGCTTTCTGATATTTGGACTATTTTGAACAAAATGGCTATCTCAAAATTTTAAGCGGGTTTATTTAAGGACAAAGGACTTGGGAGGGGAGCTGGTTGCCCTCCGACTACGTTTGACTCATAAAAAGGACACCAGAACATCTGATTGCCAATCAAATTGGCCCCCTTCTAAGTTTGTATGTCCACTGGTAAAAAAAAATAATAACAATAATAGATGGAAGCCTTATGGCCGTTTACTATAGGCAACGCTAGTGCGCTGCCTCTGATAGAGGTAAGATGAGTCAAGAGGGAAAATGTTTAAAAAAAATGAAGTAATTAATTTTAAGCATTGAAGCTCCAAGGCTCATAAGTAATAAGTATTCTCTGGATACAAGTATTAACTGTGTAGTGCATGAAGTAGCCATGTCATACTATTTCTGGCGAAGTTACCCGTGCTTGTCTACTTTTTATGGCAGTTGTGGTTTGCTTTATTTCTTCATTGGTTGATTTAAGGCTGATTTTTCAAGGCATATTTGAAGTTTTTTTTCAGGAGAAGTCAATTTTAGTGAACAAAAAACTATTTTTTGGATTGTTTACTTGGAAAAGACATAATGAAGAAACGCCTCAACGACTATAAAGTTTTTCATTTTTTTATTATCCTTCAGTTGAGACAGTTTTTACTTCTAGGTTCTCCTGAAGACTTTCTCCTTCAAAATTTTAGTTCAATCCAAGCTTGAGGAAATCTTGTAATGAATCCAGATAATGAACAGATAGAAAATCATGGTAAGTTGTAACCCCTAGGCTAGTATACTTTGCTCTTGTGTCTGTTTTCTTGGGGGGGGGGGCTATTTTTTTTTTAAACGTCAAAGCAAATTTTAATCGGATCCAACAACCTGTTGTCGTGCCTAAAATTTAAATCATGATCAAATTAAAGTTAAATTAAATTTTGGGTCCAAAGAAAAAAAAAAATAATGTCCAGTATTGAGTTAAACCCAAAATTGGAGTTATTTTCAAACTATACTTTAATGAACATTAGTAAGAAAGTGAAATTGGTTGCCTCCAATGTCTTTTAATTTGCTGATTGCGGTCGCTAGGATAGGATAGGATAGACAACAACAGGGAACACAAAAAAAACTTCAATATAGAAAATTTATTTTATTTCGTAAGGCTGTTATGAAGGGATTTGCTGCAAAATAAGGTAGAAAATTTTCAAATTACGTTTTACAGTGTTAGACATGAACTTAAAATCAGTGTAATCTATTATAGCGTTGGATCTTGCTGCAAAATTAATACTGTTCATTTTATCCTTGTGTTCATAATTTAAACAATAACCAAATTCGAAATTATCCAACCAAAAATTGGATTTGCAAATGATTAGGCAGTATTTTGTGGTAAATCAGTGAAAGCTCAGTCAATTGTCCATTTAAATTACACAAATGTAGCCGTTTTTTAGTTGTATTGTGTATATACTTTGCCCGTCGATAAATGATTTGAAATAGCCTGATTTCTAGTGGAATATACTCTCCAATAATTGGAATAAAAAGTGCAAAACTTAAGATTTTCTCCAAGAAATGCCAAAAAGTACAACTCAATTCTGATGCTGTGTAGCCTGTTGGCAAGAGTGAAAAGCTGTCATGCTGATAAACAGTACCTTGCCTTAATTTAAAAAAAAGAGCTTTTTGTAAAAGTTTTGTTTGCTTGGTATAGTTTGTAGTATAATCCACTTTATAATAAATACGTTTTTCACCTCTAAAGATAACTAAGAAAAATTAAACCATGAATTTTTTTTCATTCTAATAAATTTTGATAGGAAATTTCAAACTGTTAGTTTCACGTTGGGTAATTGGAATCAGCACAAAAAACATGGGCTTTTTTATGTGTTTCACATTTTCAGATTTACAAGATTTTAGTTATTATTGACGAGAGGAGCTCAAAACTATTCGCTGCCTCTAACGGTTTCATTTAGACCCTAATCAGTATATATACACTCAAAACATAACATTGTTTTTTTTTTCTTTAAACCTGTGTTATAAACTAATTTTTATGCTAATAATTCATTTTTCTGTTTTTATTTTTATCACTGTGCCTCAATAGAATAGACAAGAATGTTTATAAAAGCTTTTTCTTATACTGATCTTTATGCTAGTAATTCATTTTTTTATTTTTATTTTTATTACTGTGCTTCAATAGAATAGACAAGAATGTTTATAAAAGCCTTTTTTCCCCAAAAAATAAGTATAACGATTTGTTAGCTCCCAAATAGTAATCATTTTTCTTTCTGAGAGGCTTTACCTAATAAAAAAAATGGTAATATCTTTTAAACAGTTTGTGGTAGCGAACAGAAAGAAAGGAGTGACTCGGCCCATTTGTAACCAAAGATGTAATCAGAAGCTACGATTATGACAAATTTCCCTAAGTTTTGAAAGGGGGGGGGGGGGGAAGTCAAGCAATCTTAATGAAAACTACAACCTCAGATTCAAAATATCAGAGAACCCTACTACAGAGATTTTTGTCTCTTTTCTACAAAAAAAAGTGTAATTTTACGTTTTTGTTTTTTTGCCAGAAAAAATGATCAAGGATGTGTTTGATTTATTTTTTTCCAAAGGGTGATGGCATGGCATTGATCCAATACATCTGCTACAACCAATACTAATAATACAACTACTACAACTCACTGCAGTTTCAAGTCGCCTGAGGCCGACACAGCTGCTTGTGATCCTGCTCCATCCCAATCTATTCAAAGCCTCCCTCTTTATAACATCTCAAGAAATTCTAGTTTCCCTTAAATTGCTCCTTAAGATATCCTCCCACCCAGTTTGGGAACGACCTGATTTTTGTTTGGCTCTAGATGGTTGGCCGACAAGGACGATCTTTGACAATCTATCTTCCTTCATCAGCAGAATTTGTCCTAGTCATCTCAACCTTTCTCTCACTGTATCTCTCGAAAGTATGATTGAATCAAAATTTTCATACAGCTTACTGTCTGAGATACGGTAAGTCAGTAGGGCACTCAAAATAATCTGTAGGTAATTTACGGAAAACATCTAGCAAGTACTCCATCCTTTGTAGTTCCCGTACTGAAGAACTACACTTGACCACAGTCGTTATTGTAGCTTCCAATGTTCTAAGTTTGGTTCGCAGACTTATCTTCCTATTCTTCCAATTTTTTTCAGCTGTGAAAAAACACCCTGGACTTTGACAATTTTACTTTTAACATCTTCACTGCACCCCACCGTCTTTACTAATAATGCTACCTAGGAAAGTGAAGTTTTCCACTTTATCGATCTTTTTGCTTCCTAACATCACGTCTTCACCTTCACTTGTTCCCGTCTTTGCGATTTAGTCACCTTAACATTAATTTTCAAACCTACTCTTGCACCCTGAACTCTCAAAACGTCCGAAAATTCGTTCATTTTGCTAGCATTTCATCTAGGATGCTCAACTCATCATCATAATCTAAGTTTAGGAGAGTTTTAATTCCTAAATTGGTTCTGTGTCCTCCTATAGCCTTTGTTGTGCTCCTTAAATAAGTTCTATCAAAATCTAACCTGTTTAAGTCTTTATTTATTATGAAACCAACTGCTAACCTTATTGTCTACCTTAACCACAGCAATGTTATTCCTGTACATGGCGCTAATTACTTTAATGTGTTTATCTGGTATATCATCCTTTGATTGTCTTTGCTTGTATATTGTCATGGGTCTATTGGGTATTCATCCTTTAAAGATCCAAAATACGGCTAACATGGCCGGTTCAGTTGCCCCCCCCTCGACTCTCTAGTCTGTTAGTGAGAAGTTTGATGTAGCGTCTAGAGGTTTGATGCAGCGATGGCTGTTTTCTACAAGTACTTAAATTCACCCCCTTCTCTAAAGCCTTCTCGTATTGTGGCTCCGATTTTCCAGCCAACAAGAACGACACAGAGGCACACAGATCGGTCCAATTATTTCGAGGCTGGCAAACCGAGAAGAGAGAGGAGAATTTTTCTCGGGGAGAATTTTGTGCGGAGAGGAAAGTTTCCTTTGGTAATTTCATGGAATTCGCATGCGGAATTCTTTGTATTTCTCGTGCTTTGTTTTTGGCTGCTGAATTTTATATGTGGAGATATGTTCCGGGTAAATTTCTGCGGGTAGGGAGATGTCTGGGTGGATTTTCTGCGGAAGAAAATTCCTCCGCGGAAACTTTCTACCGACATAATTTTAAAATAATCAGAAATTAGATAAAAATCAATTATTTTTTCAATGAATGTAAGGATAATTTCTCATGGGGAATTGTCCGGGGGGATTTTTGCGGGAGGAATTTTTTATGGGGGAATTTTTTCGTAAAAAGCTTTTTCTTAGAATTGTCGAAGAAAAGAATTATCGTTTTCCACGGAAGGGGGAGGCAGACTACCGGTATTATTTTTAAAAAAAGATAAGAAGTTAAATATAAAGAAAACAATTTTTTCCAACTGAAAATAAGGACTTAACTCCCTATTCTTAATTTGGGATTCCCGAAACGCAAGGACCGTTTAATTGGAATAAGAATCTTTTTTAAATCACTAAAAACTATAGTATAAAGATCGAGGGATTTATGAGGAGACAGCCCACCCCCATATATACAGAATAATTTCTGTACGTTTTAAGTTTTGATGTTGCTCCTTACTTTCAGTTGAAATACTTGTTTTTTATGTAATTTCTTAATCAAGGATGATTTTTCTTCTTGTGAATCATTTACCTTTTGAAATTTTCTTGCCATATGTATGTCGAGGTTGGGCGACGGTTTGGAGGATGTTATCAACAGTGGTGCAAATTAGCAAAAATGTTAGGGGGAATACATTTTAAAAATCCAAGGGGGGGGGGTATCTTTTTCAATGAAAATATGAAAAAATCTGTATTTTCAAATGGAAATACTGTACCACAAAAATATTTTTCAGAATTTAGGGTGAATACCTCCCTATTCCCTCCCGTTGGTGCCACTGGGAGGCAATTGCCCCTAGATTTTCGATATGTTTCTCTTTTCATCGAGAATTAACGAAAGCAACCCCCCCCCGTAAGTTTAAAAAATCCTTTTTTCTATCTTCTTTAGTTTTTTTTTTAATCATTGCCCTCCTTTTCCTCTACATTTTCGAGAATTAGTGCTGCTGATTGAAGCAGCGAATGTCTAAGAAGTATTCTCCAAGCCAGTCGGGAAAATATGGCTGAATTGAGCTAGACTCTCATGCCGGTAAAGTCGCGTTGAGGAACTCAATATTATTAAAATTTTTCCGTGGACATACTGAGATTATCGAACTTTTCGCAGCTACAACCCAGTATAGAGCCAACCACGAGGCATTGTAACCAAAATTTTAAAATGCGTTAAAAAATATTTTAAAATAAGTTAAAATACGTTTAAAATGTTTTAAAATACGTTAAAAAATGTCTAGTGAAAAAAAATCGATAGTTTATTCAGGAATATAGGCAATATTTGGATTTGTCTTCATAGTAAAATGTTATTGAAATTTATGCAAATTAAAAAAAAGCCTAAAACCGCTCTCAAAAGACCTAAAAATGGCAGTGGATCGAAACGAAAACTGCACCGTTGGAATCGCAATCCCTGAAAATTCCACAAAGGAAAATTACAGCCCCCTCCCTTCCAACTTGAATAAAAAGGAAAACCACATTTTTTGCATTGGAATCACTGATGTGTCTTTTTTTGCTTTGCTTTGTTTCTTTTTTTTTCTAAAGAGAAATACCTTGAGTAGAATGTGATTGAAGAGGAGCGAGCGTAGCCATGTTGGGATCAGGCGGCTTGGCGGTGCAGTGAGTTGTTATTAGTAGTAGTATCTTGTTCTATATAATTGATAAGGTCAGTAACTCACTGGAAATGATGGTTCCTGTACCTGCTGCAACCTGGTAAAGAGTGGACTGTATCATAAAACTACCTGATGAGGAGGAATCGACCATTTGGTGAAACGGTGCATTAAGACAACTAGATTTTTTTTTTTTTCCCGCGGTAGTTTTCCTAGGTATTTGCTTCTTCTGCGTCCAAGACCGATAACTAGGAGGGTTCAAACCTCATAGGACGTGAGAACCTAATTGTGCCTTGTAAAGGTCTTGGCTCGCTCTAACCTCCCTGGGGACAGGGGAAGGGGCTGAAGTGTTTCTAAGCTCATGTCATCTGGATGAAAATTCGAAGTGTTTGTTGTATCTCAACAAAACATAGTCAAAAGGTTTTTTCTGTTGCCTAATTTTGCCTTTTTAAATGTCAGGGGCTCATTTAACCGCTGTTGGGGAGGAGGAACGTCAAGTTTAATATTTTTTTGTTGTTGAGACATTTTTCAGAAGGGGTTATTAGATGTCGACCAAACTAAGAGGGAGAAAAAAAAGCAGAGTGTCTAAAATGAACATTTTGGTAGCCCATCTTTAAGTTCAAACTAGAAGGGAAGCAAAAGCTATCGTTCTTCCAATGCTTTTTGGTTTTGAACGCAATCCGACCTCTGTGAAAAACAAAGACTCTCAAAATTCCTGTCACTAGGCCACCTACCAGAATGGGGTGTTGGATCGCAACCCTAGTTGTTTGACAATATGAGTAAGGTAGCTGTCCGACTATTGCCTTTTGGGGTTCGCAATCTGATTCGACCTTTGTAGTGGAGGAATTCTCTTCAATCTTGTCATTATGACATCTACCATTAGGGACCATCATACAAAACAAGTTTACTGTAAAGTAAGAACTAATGTCCTACTTGTGTTTTTTTGGAGAGGAGGGGGAGGGGGGATCGACAGTTGGTCATACTTCACACTTCTGTGAGGAGTGGAAGGTTTACATTTTTGTAATCCGGACTTTTGCCTGAAAGTGGCTTTAGATTTCACCCCAATAGAGAGGGAACTTAGAGGTGATTTCTAACTTAAGTCATTTTGGTTTCAAACATGATCTATCTTCTTTAGGGGCTCCCTAGTTCTTTTGTCAGGAAATCTTCCAGAAGAGGATGTTCAATTGCAATCAAACGAAGTAGGAATATTCCGAGCTTCTTTTATTATTAACAGTTGTTTTTTTCTTGTTTTGTCCACTGTTTTCTTTAAAATATCATACCCGCTTTTTCTATGTTCTAATTTGTTTAAGTTCACAGAGTCGAAGATCTATAAGAAGGGGATACCGTTTTCCAATCTTATTTGCTTCACTGTAAGAGCGAGGGTCAAGGTTTTTCCTGTTTAATATATGCGCCTGATTTGAATTTTGTGGCAAGCAGGGGCGTCCCGATGGGGGGGGGGGGGAGAGAAGTGAGGGATGCACCGCCTCTCCAACGTTTTCGGCATTCGGTAAAAGTTTCGTCGAAGGCGAAAATCTCGGCAAAAATTTTGCAAAATTGCCCGAAATTTAGCAAAATTCCTGATTTCTGCAAAAAATTTGGCATAAATCAGGTACAATTCGGTAAAATTTACGAAAATCGCCCCCCCCAATGAAATGACTATTGGGACGCCCCTGGTGGCAGGGGCGTGAGTGAATATCGGGATACAACACCTTTTGACGTATCCAGGGAATATGCAGGGTGGCGGAAATCATAAAAAAAAGTTGAATATCTACAAGTGTAGTCTCTGATATCCTTCTTCAACCGGATCTCTGTCATGGAAGGGTTTTCATCTTCGTCCTTGAATAGTGGCTGTTAGGTCTCAATCAAAAATGGTATAAATTTACTGTTAGGATTTTGATTGCACCTCTAGAGGGTCGGAATCCAAGCCAATATGCATTTTATCCTATGTTTCTCCAGAAGTTTGAGCTATGGGTCATTGCAGCTAGAACACTTCACTGGGTCTTGATGCTGGAGGTTGAAGTGTAGTATTAGCCTAACTACCTTTAATGAAATATCCTTTGTGAAATTGAATTTTTTTTTACTATGCAGGGTCTCATCCTAATATCATATCTCTGATGTTAAAAAATAATTAATGTCTTGCTTGTAGTTGCTGCATATTATCGAAGATGGATACACAGGCATCAAGAAGCGCCAGGCTGCTTATCAAAAGCTACTCAGGATCCTACTTGCAAAATTTGCTTTCAAGGCTTTGTTCGACTCAAATCTTTTTGCAAACATGCGAAACTTCATTTTGAGCAGGTAAATGTTTTTTTTTTCGAGTTGATCTTCTTTAATAATTTGTATTAATATTGTTTAATTGCGCATCGGGGGTAATGGAGGGGAAAGTGGCTTTCGCCACTCCCGAACTTTTGGAAATCGATGGCGTCAATTAACAGTGAATTTTTGGTACTCCCGTATTATCCAGAACACACTCAAGAAGTAAAGTTAGGTCAATCCTAATGAAATATACCAAGATTAAAGCGGGCCGCCCAGAACGCATTATATTAAATACATAACCTAACCGAAATGCCAACTCTATATATTAAATATTTAATTAAAATATACCTACAACGTAGTTTTTCTCTTTAGCCTAAGCTAATTGTCTCCGAATATCGACAGCTACTAACCGATTTTCTCAGATTTTAGAAAGCATTTTCTAGAGTGTGTTCTGATTAACACGGAAGCACCGATTGTTTTTCGGTGGTGGTTGGGGGAATGTATTCTTCTAAATCTAGGAGAATGGGGAGGGGCAAATTTGTCGGTTTTATAAATAAATTTTTAATGAAAATACCAAGAAAAAGTATTCTTTTAATGTAAATACAGGAACTTTTGAACGATGCAGAAACTTTTGAACGATATTGATTGATATAGAAGGAATATATTATATTCCTTCTATATATATGTTACCAAGAGTGTCCGAAATCTGGTTAATGTCGACATTCACCCTTCAATGTCCCAAACTCCTTTTTATCTGCTTGGATTTAAGTAGCTTTGCGAGTAAGCTTTTTCAGTCTTCTGCAAGCTAAGATAGTAAAAGTTATAGTTAGGTTAGCGTGGATTATGTTAGTTTAGGTAAGGTTAGGTTAGGTTAACTTTGGTTCTAAATATCAGAAATGGGTTAAAAACCCAGGCTAACCCAATCTAACCTCACCTAACGAAACCTAGTTTAATCTAACCTAGCCTGTCCCTAACATAGTATCCTTCTCTTTCCTTATATTATAAAAGGATAAGTATATATAAAAAGTTTTTCGTTTTTGGGAGTATAAAGTATATAGGCTAGTTGAAGTTTGTCGCTACAGTCGCCGGTTTCGAGTATAAGATCATTGGTAAAAATTGTATGAATTAAATAAAAAAAATACAAGAAGTTTTTTCAACTGAAAGTAAGGAGCAACATTAAAACTTAAAACGAACAGAAATTATTTCGTATATGAGGGGGTTACTCCTCCTAATTTCGTATAGGAATTATGGCAAATTTCCCCAGTGTCAAATTTCCCCTGAAAAACTCATTCCCTGGAAACTTCCCTCCCAAATTGAAATTTATCCCCTTGGAAAAGTACATCAGTTAAAAATTCGACCCCCCCCCCTCACCTGAAGAATGTTTGCTTACTGCTCAATAACAAATACTATACGTAAACAACGGGCAACTTCTGTTGTTTACAGACCTTTCTCCAGTGGCTTTGCGGGGTCATGATATCTCCAAAGGTATAGTTTTTCGGCCTTTTAACTATGCTGAACCAAATGGCTATGTCAAAATTTTGATCAAACGATTTTGAGAAAAAAGGAGCGTGGAAGGGGGCTTAGTTTCCCTCCAAATTTTGGTCGCTTAAAAAGGGCACTAGAACACATAATTTTCGTTCAAATGAGCCCTCTCCCTATATTGTAGGACCACTGGGTCGATATGACCACGCTTGTGGAAAAAAAAACAAACACGCATCTGTGATCTTTCTTCTGCCAAAAAATACAAAATTCCACATTTTTACAGATAGGAGCTCAAAACCTCTACAGCAGGGTTCTCTGATACGGTGAATCTAATGGTGTTATTTTTATTAAGATTTTATGACTTGTTGGGGGGCGTTTCTCCCTTTTTTCGAAAATCAGGCAAATATTCTCAGGCACGTAACTTTTTATGGCTAAAAATAAACTTAATAAAGTATATGTTTGAAAAGCGATTCTTCTGATATTATCAGGAAAATTTGTCTATACCATTGGCTAACTATCCAATCAGCTTGCACTTGAGTGACAATATTGTCAGTTTATGACCATGAACGTTCCTAGGCTGTGTATTCGTTCAGGCAGAGGTAGAGGCTGAAAGTTTGAACTTAATACCATCAACCGTTCCTTGAGTATTTCTGATTATGTCCTTTTGACAGCTTATGTTGGCATAGTTTAGTTTTGGTAGCAGAAGTAGTAGTATCATCAGTATTAAAAGTAGTAGCATCTGCTTTAGTGGCCGTAATAGTAGTAGAAGTAGCAACAACAGAAGCAGTAGTAGTAGCAGCAGTACTAGTATGAGTAGAAGCAGCAGCATTAGGATGCAAATATTTTCTTTTGGTTAGTTCAACATCCCCTACTACAAGCCCTGCTAGTTTCAACTTCACGCACTAAACTGTTCCTAAGATATTGCTTTTACGCCCTTTTAACAACCTGCTCACCAACGGCATGCTTTGATTAAGTTTACCCCCTCCCCCCGCCAAATCTTTGAAAATTTCACCTTCGTACCCTTAGGCATAATTTTAATATTAGTCACAATAGTAACAATTAATATTAGCAACACTGCTACATGTAGCAGTGATAGTAGTGATAGTAGCGCGGACCCCCCTCCCCTCGCGGAAAATACCCCCCCCCCTCCCTCCAAAAAAAAGAAATACCCCCGTGGAAAACAAGGTTTTCCAAATTTGAGATTTTTATTTGAGTTTTATTTTTTTAATTTCCGTAGGGGGAAGGAATTTTGGTACTTGTGTATTGTGCGCCACTCACTCAAGTTTACGCTGTGTAAAATTCGAGAACACACCGTTTTTTTTGTTACTTTCTTCGTTACTTTAGAAATAAATTTGCGCTATAGATTTTCACATTAGGGGGGTAAGCATAACGGGTCTGCATGCAAAATTTGTTTGGTAGAATTATTTTGCATATTAGATAGAGAGAGAAATAAGTGTATTTTAAAGCCAAATATACGGCCATGAACACAGTAAAATAAAATAAATGAATATAGTGAATGGGTGTGTGTGTGTGTGTTGAACCCCCCAAAAATGCCCTCCCCCACGAAAAATACCCCCCCCCCTACTTCGGAAAATAACCCCTGCGGAAAATATCTCCTCCTTGGAAAATACCCTCCCCCCTGTGGAAAATAAGGTTTCTAAATTTGAAACTTTTATTTGAGTTTTTTTATAGTTTTAGTCAGTTTTTTTTTATAGTTGAAGTCAGAAAATAATTCTTTCTAGGTATATGGCCACTAAAAAATTACAGAAGAATAGCGAGGTATCTGGGTAAATTCCTCTTTTTCCCGTTCCCTAGCACTTTTCAACTAAAAGGCGCTAGAACTTGCCATTTTCTATCGAATGAGCCCCTTTTTTAAGTTTCTGTGTGTACTTCTGCCCTGGTCTAAAACAAAGAAACCCAAAAATAAATAAATATTAAATTGTGCCCACATCGCTCTTTACTTAAGGACCGCTTTTGCGCTGCATGTGTATATATATATATATATATATATATATATATATATATATATATATATATATATATATATATATATATATATATATATATATATATATATATATATATATATATATATATATATATATATATATATATATATATATATATATATATATATATATATATATATATATATGTTGTGACGCAACACCAATGCAAGGCAGTTGAAATAAATACCCGATGCAAGTACGATATGCTGTACTTGCATGTTGGCAATTCAGATTTCGCTGTTGAAATTGCTTCTTATTAATTCCAAATGCTCGAATGCAAGCACACTAAAATTGAGACTACATGTTTACTGGTAGGATTTCTCTGTAGGAACTTTCTTTTGAGGCGTGCTGGCATGGTATAGGTGCCCGTAGTGAAATCTCCAGCTTTTTTGGAGCTTTTCGTGTGAAAATTTTGGATTATCCTTGAGAATCCTTGAGGGAGCCAACCATCAAAGGCTTTTGTTTACCATCCTGACTACTTTTGCCAAACTTTTCCAGGTCTTATGGACCTGCAGAAATTCCTATGGATGTGGGTCGACTCTTACTGAACTCCTAGAGCCTTATTGTATATATGTTGTATATTTGAATGTAATAAATGGTATGTTATATCATTTTTTTTTCAGAATTTTATGAAATGTTCTTTTTGTGGTGATGAATTCTTTTCGAAAGATGCTCTCGCAAATCATATGAGAATGCCATTAGACACCATTGCTGATAGCCGATCTCCTTCTCCGCCAGGACGGCCAACTTCATCAGTGTATGCTCCAAGTTTCTCACACAGAGAGTCGAAGGAAGCTAATTACAGTAAGTTGTTTCTCCTACATTTAGGTCAATGTTTTCAAACCATAAGATTGCGACATGTTGCGGACATGACCAGCAATACCATGGAAAACGGGTTGCAAGTTAAAAATTTGCTTATATTTAAATTAAAATCAGGTTTTTTTAATAACTAAGATATTTCACTCAAAATCATATACAGATGCAAAATTAGAAACTTAGAAATGATATTAAGCATGGATCGAACAATCAGAAACGGCATTAATAGGCTCTATTGATTAAACAAATAAATAGGATAAATTTATTATTAGAGGTCGTGTGGTCACCGGCTTTGTTGTTTATCTATTTCTATGGTCATTACCCTAAAAAGAAAGAAAAAGAATATTCCCGGCTATTTTCTACCAACAATGGTCAATGTTCACGTTTACCAACAATGATTTGTCGCAAGTTTCTAGGTGCTAAACTTTGGGGAGAGAGAGGAAGGAGGTATTATAGGATTCACCTGAGAACACAGATCTAATTTTAAATGTTGACCACAACCCAGTGTTTTGGGATTTCCCCTGTCCTTCTTTGTGTGCAGACGTCGTCACATTGTGACTTGTCTCGTGGAAAGGAAAGTTCAAAAGAAAGGATATTATGTAAATAAATAGACATAAAAGAATCTGCTTAGGCCGGTACAGAGTCAATAAGCTTAAAAAAAACAGTCATAAATTAAAATTTAAAGATTTTACATGGCCATATCCAGGATTTTTGTTCGGGGGGGGGGGGGGTTACCCGATTTTTTTTCCCGTGGACTTTGTCTAACATCCTCGAGCAACATTACGTTAGCTCGAGACCGTTAGTCCGCCCCTTGCTTGCGAACGAGGACGCGTCCACTAGGCATACTTCGTATCTTTAAGGGGCTTTTTTTTTTTTTTTTTTTTTTTTTTTTTTTTTTTTTTTTAGTAACGCAAAAACAATACAGAATGTCTTTTCCCTTCTAAAACGGATATCTTTTCCCTTCCATGTTAAGCATTTTTTTGGTTCCATTGCTACTGAACCTTCGCGTAACTGAACCCCAAGCAATTAAACCTCTGTAACTGAGCCTTCTTGCAACTGAACCCCATTTAATTGAAGCCCCGTGCAACTCAACCCATTTAATTAAACCCCCGTGTAACTGAACTCCCGTTCAACTGAATCCCCGTGCTACCGAACTCTTGTGTAACTGAATGCACATGCGACTGAATCCCAGTTAACTGAACCCTCGTGCAACTTAAGTCCTTTAGTCGGTTTTTGAGTATTCTATGAATTTGAGGTAACATAATTGATCAAACCTTAGTTAGGATACTTACAAGTTCTACCTTATTGTAATTTTTGTTTCTTAAGTTGCAAGTTGCAATGTCTAAGTTGCCCATTGTTAACACATAAGAGTTTTATGTAAAAGGTTTTTGTATAAAACTTGTATGGGGCTCATTCGATTAGAAATAAAAAGATCCAGTCTGTTTTTTAAGAGTCAAAAGTAATCGTAGGTCTACCCCCCTCGTGTGCCCTTTTTTCCCAAATGGATCTGACCAAAATTTTGAGGTAGCCATTTTATTTAACACAATCCAAAGGTTAAATAATCATGTCTCCAAGGATCAGAACTCCTCCCCCCCCCCCTCACAGCCCCCGGTGCAAGGACTGTAAGTTATACAAGATGTCTATTCTTAACATATAAGATTTTTTTATTAATCAAAATGGGCATGTTTGATCCTGGATATCAAAACAAGCTTAGAGCATTAAGGTCAAACTTGAAAGGAATCGAGAAGGATGCCAAACACTATCAAAAAATGCTTTTCCTTTCGGGCCATGAAAAGGAAATATCAGTAATACCCAAGGAACGGCTGGTGGTATACAGCCGTCATATCGTTCGGGGAATGTTTAGTGACATCTTCAACTAAATCAAAAGCTACTATGAGCATCCACTTTTATAAGAACACGCACCGGCAATATCTCGGGTTCAGCTGAGGATATTAAGCTTAAACTTTCAGAGCATGTTGCCGGAAATGGTAAAAAGGCTGGAGGGCAACCAGTATACCTCCCATGTACTTTTAAGCTGGAATCTCCCCAAAGGCATTTGATCAAAATTTTGGTATAGCCATCTTGTTCAAAATAGTCGAAAAGTTAAATAACTACTCTTCCAGGGATGCCAAGCTCCCATAGTCCCATGTTTTAATTTTTCCTAAAACCCCCATATTTTTCAGGACCGCTTATTTTAATTCTTCCACTTCCAGGGATGACAAAAACCCCCATAGTCCAGTGCTTTCTGTTTTCCGCAATACCCCCGAAACCTCCATAATTTCTATGATCAGTTATTTTAATTCCTGTTCGTTTTGAGTTTCATTTATTCTTAGTAGTAATTTCTGGTCATTTTGAGTTTGAATTACTATAGAAATATGTTTCTGCTGCTCGTAAGTTTAATATGGTTCTTTACTTTCTTTGAAGAAATCTTTTCGGAAAAATATTTTTAATTAATTTAATGAAAGCGCACGTAATGTATTATCTAAAAAGTGTTAAATTAATTACGGAAAGGCCCCACTAACAGACATAAAAACAAGAAGAAATAAATCTGGCTTTAATGGTTTCGAAAATCCGTTGTTTTTTTTGGGGCAACAAAGCACAGTTTTTTTATGAATGATCTTCACAGGCATTTATTTTCTGACTTCAAAATACAAACAATTACAACATGGTGCTACATGTAAAGATTCCAGTTTGTTTTTCGCCCCATGCCTCATATTTGTAGAATACAGAACAACTGAAAAACGAGGGTTGAGTTGCATGAGGAATCAGCTAAATGGGATTCAGTTGCACGGAGGTTCAGATCCAAGAGGGTTAAGTTGCACTGGGGCTCAGTAAAATGGGGCTGAGTTGCACGGGGGTTCAGTTGCCTGGGGTTTCAGGTATACGAGGGTTCACTTACACGCTCGCCAAATTTTTAGTTTGCCTTTGATTAGTACTTGAGCGATGTGGTCGATCTTTGACTTGGCTTGTAAGAGAGAAAGAGATGAATATTTTGTTGGGAAAAAAGCTGAAGCCATTTCTTCTCTAAAATTTGAAAGAAACTCCAAAACCGATTTCATGTTTGCTTTCTAAACTACTACATTTGATATTCTGGATATAAAAATTCATTGGATATAAAAAATAGAGCAAAACTTTCTATAGAGTCTGTGTTTTTCTATTTGATGATGTATCTATCCTTTAGAATACATCGCTTTAGAATACTCCTCTCCAAATGGGAAAACTACCAGCAAAGTAAAGAATATGTGTCAAATTATAGCACATCTTGACGCATAAACAAATACATGGGGTTTTTCTACATAGCTCTTGTAAAGGGATTTTGCCGCTAACTAGTAGGCTCAAATTAAGATAACAAGATATGAGATGCTAAAATGTGAAAATGTTATTTCAATTGCAAGTGACAATTTTTACAATTATATTATCATGACATTGACACACAAATACACCGACAAAGAAACACAGACAAAATTCAAAATGACACAAAACTCAACAAAATTTCGAACGGCGAGGATTCATGGCAAATATAGATCAGGCATTTTCTCATACTCGTACGTTTTTATGGGTTACATTAAGCTTAATGAATCTTATATTTCTAGGATCAGCATAACAAGCATATTATTTTGATATATTTATTGATATCAAAATTCCTCTATTTAGAGTTTTAGTTACTACTGAATCGTGTCGCTGCTTACTTTCAGTTTGTTATCACGAACTGTTTGCTTATGAAGCCATATTTTATAGTTAGGGTTGATTCATTGTTATTATTACTGTATTTTAAATGAATAACCAATTGGACTTTGAAAATTATTTACAGGTCCAACAACGAAATTGCAAGAAATTTATGATTATACAAAAATTAAATCAATTTATAGAAATGGATGTTCAGCTTATGTGTGTTTGTATTGCTATTTCCATAAAAACTTTTATACCCAAAAAGTAAAGTAATTAGGAGAGATCAAGATAGTGTGAGTAAATGACGCATAATAAGGATATCTTTATTGCTCTAAAAGTCCTATAGCCATGGCGATACAAAATGAAAAATTCAATTCTAGATATAAAAAAAAACTAACTTAAACACTAAATAAACGAAACATTCCACCAGGTAGAAATAGCACTCATCCACACTTACAAAACGCTCGGCCCTCTCTATACTCGCAAGCCGTCTTTCATCAAACCTCTGGTCTTACACTTTCTTTCGCAACTAACTGAATTCTCGCTTTATACTCGCAGCCCGTCTTTCATCAAACCTGTGATCTCCTTACACTTCCTTTCGCAACTAACTGAATTCTCTCTTTATACTCGCAACCCGTCTTTCATCAAACCTCTGATCTCCTTACAATTCCTTTCGCAACTAACTGAATCCTCTCTTTATACTCGCAGCCCGTTTTTCATCAAACCTCTGATCTCCTTACAATTCCTTTCGCAACTAACTGAATGCTCTCTTTATACTCGCAACCCGTCTTTCATCAAACCTCTGATCTCCTTACGCTTCCTTTCGCAACTAACTGAATTCTCTCTTTATACTCGCAACCCGTCTTTCATCAAACCTCTGATCTCCTTACACTCCCTTTCGCTACTAATTGAATTCTCTCTTTATACTCGCAACCCGCCTTTAATCAAACCTCTGATCTCCTTACACTTCCTTTCGCAACAAACTGAATTCTTCATACACAATCATCATATAACCCACTGTCTCATCCGTACCTTCACAGATGGGGCAAAAGTGAGGATTTCCCTTATACTAAAGGTTGGGCAAATCTTGGAATAATAGAACCTGTCCCTCTTATTCTTTACGAACGGCAGAGAAAGTTACTTAGCTGGAGATCGAGTAGCAAAATTAAAGGCTTCAAAAATGCTCGCCTTCATGCGCGACCCCTTAGTGAGAGTTAGTTGGGACTTTCTTTCGTTTATCCTACACAAGGTTTACATATTGAAAAAGGAGTTTTAGGGTGTTGAAACACGTGGGAAATTCGAGGCAGACTTATTTGTCTCTACTCGAGCTGTTTTATTAAACGAGAAGAAATAACTCATGCTTGAGATCCAATCCGAATTCTGCTAGCTGAGTTCATTGTGCTCATTGCATAAAATTGAGGTCAAGTGTATCTTGCCACATGAAAAGCAAAACAGCCACCTATTGAGCGCTCAGAAGGTTCACTGCATCCCAGTGAGCTGTCCTAATTTTTTCGTTGAGATGTGTCCAAAAAACGTGCAAGCAGACCAGGGGCGGATCCAGGATTTTTTTTAGGGGGGGGGGGGGGTGCAAAAGAGGCTGATCCGATAAACTTGCGTTAGGAGCAAGTTTAGTTAACGCAAATTTGAGTTAATTAAGTAAATTACATTACTTTAGACTACGCTAGGGGGGTCCCCTCGCCCCCTGGATCCGCCACTGAAGTAGACCACAACAATACTACGTTTCAAAATCCTAAAGGCTTGAGCCCAAAGTTTTATCTGGAGGATATGTTTTATCCTCTCTAGCTACATCTGGAGATACGGACACCCTTGTACGGCCCCTTAAACGGTTTCCATATTTGCCTGGTGACACCGAGGTTCAGCGCAATTCAATTGAAGATTAGTGTTCCACGTTTTGAGAAAGGAAATCAGATAGTGTGATGATGTTAGAGAAGAATTCTTAGAGGATCCATTTGTTTTTCACCTCACCCGTAAAAAAAAGGAAGCGAAAACCCAGGAATAATGTTTAAAGAGCTGTTTGAGTCTATAATTTGTGCTTTGATACACACAAATGATCATTTATTCTTTTAAGAGCATCAAGTGGGTTATTTGGATTTTGGTCATTTATATAGTTGCTTGACCAAGAGGAGAACTCACCCAAAGAGAAGAATCGGTTTTCTACATGTATTGCTAATTCTTGATTTGAATTAATATCCGTCATGGATCCTAAATACCTTCTAAACATACCAACAAATACGATGATAGGCAAAATAATAAAATAATAATCTGTAAGTCAAGGAATGTATGTCTGTCCTGTATACATCACTACACTGTTCATCCAATCGCCAAGGAACTTTAATAAGCTGTTGAGCATACCTTTGCGAAGGTTTTAGGTATAACATTTTTCGCCCTCTCCTCCAAGGTACTCTTAACTATTTTCGCCATGGCTGAATTTTGGAGACCCGTCAACACAAATACTTGATAGTCCCTTCCATTCGTGTTACTCGCATTTTCTGGGTATTCAATTTATGGGTCAGTTGATTTTGAATTAGCACACTTCCGAAATTATAAAATTTCTTGTTCAATAAATTTTTCTTGTTCAATTCTGTATTTTGAAACCAATAGTTTCGTTAATTTGGTTTTGTGCCTAATTTTCAAATACTTTTTTAATTTAGAAAAAAACTATCTGTGAAAAAACTCTGTACATATGTAATCAAAATACATTAATTAGGTAATTCATATAAATCTAGAGCAAAGAACAACTTCAGTCCACACACAGCCAATCAATTAACACTTCGTAATGTATCCCCTAGTGACCAGTCGAAAGACAAAGATATGAGAAAGACATTTTGGGAGATTCTAATCTGACATTTAGTGTTCAACTAAATCAGGCATACTAACTACGCACGAAGATAGTTAATTCATCTTTATCCATTTTGAATGTTAAATAATAAGAGGCTTTAAAAGAATATCTTTTTATGGGAGTTGGAATCAGGTGTTAAAAACTGTGAAAATTTGCCAAAAAAACTGTTTTCTGTTGGCTTGAAACTTATATCCTTAAAAAAGTGTAGGTTTCAATGTGTGATTACCCCTCTGGTCAGTGAAAGATGAACATTTTTTGTATTCATCCAAGGGTGCCGGTAGAAAATTTCCCGGGGGGGGGGGCAGACGCCAAAATAGCAGTGGTGGTTGGGTGACAGTTTAAATGGTTTAGGGCAGCAAACTACGACTTTACCGCGAAAAGGACGAATTTACAATCAGTTAAAATCCTTAGAAGCTAATTGATTTAAACGTATCAATAACTTACTATTATTACTAGATTCAACCAAGTTGATTCGCTTTATTTGTAATGAAATTAGGCTACGTTTGGTGATCTGTAATTGTGTATCAGTTATAATAAAGGGAGGGGGGTGAGTCTTTGTTTAGATGGGGGTAGGGTAGGTTCCTACAAAAGTACATTTTAATGGACAAACTGCTTACTCGAGGCCTCAGACAAATGTTGAAAGAGAGAGGGGGGAGTAGGAATTAATTAAAATGTTTCTCTACACACCTAATATGTTACATTCCCATATCTACCAGCACAGAGGTGGAAAAGGCAAGGCAGGTCATCATCAGCCCCGCCAGGAAATTTCTTTGGGCTGGCAACTGCTGCTAGGAACTTACTTTTCAGCAATATTTCATGGTAATATTTTTCTTTTTCTATTTCAATGCGTTTAAACAAATGAATGTAATGTATTTATCGGTAAGAAAATCCTATTGCAGAGGTTGTGATGGCTTCAGTTATGTAGAAGATCAAAAGTCTCACCGAATGTCCATCCATAGAAACAATAATACTCCTTTTCATCCAACCGAAATAGCAGTAATATTAATAAGGAGTTTTCACTAAAATTACTATTCATCACCAATATTTAAGTATATTCAAATTTTATCCAAAGTTGAAATTGCAGATTTAAACGTAGGGCGGTACTAATCAACATACAATTACTGATTTACACATTTTAAAAGCAGTTAACCGGGGATTTAAGGGACCGGTACCTCAAATTATATCTTGGTTAGACCTGGGTATGATTTGTAAAACAATCAGAAGTTAAATAAAAAAAGAGCTTTTCAACTAAAAGCAAGGAACAGATTTGAAGCCTATTTGAACAGATTAATACTTTGTATGAAGAGGGATGCCTCCTCCTTAGCTCTTTACTGTGAAGTTTGGCTTTTTTCCAATTTTTAAAAGAAAATTTGCATTTGGAAAAAAAGATTTTTCAAAGCACTAAATTTTTTTTTGTTTAATGAGCAAGGTGTTGAGAAGGGGACAGTCCCCCTTATATACAGAGTAATTTATATTTGTTTTAAGTTTTAAACTCGCTGCTTACTTCAGTAGAAAGACCTTTTCTGTTTGTCTAAGTACACTTAATGAAACTGTAAAATTTTATGAATACAGTACTTTTGGTAACGCTAAAAAAAAGATCAATATTTCAATGATCTCTGTTTGCATTTTGATGGGGAATCAAACAGTTCGTGGTATCGAATTGTAAGTAAGGAGCGGCCCGGCTCAATAGTGACCAAAACTCTAAAAAACGGAATTTTTATACCAGTAGATAAATCAAAATAATTGGCTTATTATGCTGATTCCAAATAAGTTTCATTAAGTTTAGTCTTACCCATCAAAAGCTACGAGCCTGAAAAAATTTCGAAAAAGAGAGAAAGACCCTTTTCAAGCCATAGGATTTTAATAAAAATCACACCATCAGGTTCAGCGTATCGAAGAACCCTAGTATAGAGGTTTCAAGCTCATATCTGCAAAAATGTGGAATTTTGTAATTTTTGCCAGAAGAAAAATCACGGATGCGGGTTCATTTATTTTTTTTTCAGTGGGGATATTTTTGACCCAGTGGGCCTAGAATGTCGGGAAAGAGCTCATTTTAGCAGAAATGAAAAGTTCTAGTGCCCTTTAAGTGACCAATAAAATTGGAGGGCAACTAGGCCCCCTACCACGCCACCTTTTTCCAAAATTGTCCGATCGAAATTTTGCGGTAGCTTTTTTGTTCAGCATAGTTGAAAAGTCCAATAGCTATGTCTTTAGAGATAAAATAACCCCCCACAGCCCATAGGGAAAGGTTTTTAAGTTATAAAATTTGTCCATTGTTTCAGTTTTTATTCGGAAGTATGCATCCATTTCTAAGGGTGAGGAGGAGAGGAAGAATTTTCTACTGGGAGAATTTTTCATGGAGAGGGTAGTTTCCAGGGGGTGAAATTTTCAGGGGAAATTTTACACTGGGTGAATTTGCCAGAATTCATATGCGAAATTTCTTTATATGTCATGCTTTCTCTTCACCGATTCAATTTTACGCGTGGAGATGTTAAGGGTAATCATCCGGGATACATTTTCGCCAGGATTGAATTGTCCAGAGGATATTTCTATGGAGAGGGGGAGACCTTGCTCTTTACGCTATTTTTTTAGTACTTTCAAAAGAGCTATCTATTCTAATTAAACGGCCTTTGTGATTCAGGGGTCATTCTTAAAGAATGGAACAAAATTCGAACTTTAGCGTAAAGAGCGAGGTATTGATTAGGGGGCGAACCCCCTCATATCCCTCCTTATGCATGATAATAATACGTACGTCTTATAGCAACCACACATTGTTCTTGATCTCTAATGAAACCTGTTTTCTGTATCCACTCGGAGATGCTCAGTTTAGCCTGGGCGAGATAAACGGTAACTGTGCAGGTATAATTTAATTAAATATTTAATAAATAGAGGTGGTTAGGCTAGGTATTTAATATAATGTGTTCTGGGCGGTCTGCTTTCCACAATTCTTTGTTATATTTTCGATAATTTTGTTACTGAAGTTTATATTTTCATCATATTTGGTATATTAATTAGGATTAACTTAACTTCACTTCTTTAGTGTGGTCGCTCTAACACGTAAGTACCATGATAATTTCTGTTCGTTTTGAATTTTAATGCCACTCTGAAACACTTTTTTTGTTTAATTTATATTAGTTCTTGGTATTATATTTTTTGTACCAGAAATGTGTGAGGAAATTCCACCCCAACTGCCCCTGGCCTTTACACTAAAATTTCACTTTTTTTATGACGATGTTTGAAAACAAAATTGCCCAAGGTTAAGGTGACCCCTCAAGAAATTTGTTTTTAAAGAGGGATATAACACGGTTTTATCTGGAATTTTGGTTCAAGGGGAAGTATTTTGTTTGGGGGGGGGGGGTTACAAAAAAATCTTTACAAAACGTGTCAACAATTTGTTTATATGTATTTTGGTTACTTTTTTACGAGTCAGACGAAAATTTGTGGGGTAGGTTCAAAGCCGTTACCCCCCTTGAATATGGTCTTGGGGCCTGAAGTCAAGGCCGTATCCAGGGAGGGGGGGGGGGTTACCTGGTTTGAACCCCCCGAAATTTTTGACCGAGTCGAAAATTAGTAAAACCTTGGTAAAAATCAGTAAAATTAGTCGAAAACTGAGTAAAAAATTAGTAACTCCCCCCCCCCCCCCGAAAAAAATCCTGGATCCGCTCCTGCCTGAAGTACCAAAACATTTTTTCAGGTGATGACCTTTGCATTTTCAAACAGTTCGTGGTATCGAACTGTAAGTAAGGAGCAACCCGGCTCAATAATAACCGAAACTCTAAATACCGGAATTTTGATACCAATAGATACATAAAAAGAATCAGATTTTAATGCTGATTTCAAATATATAAGTTTCATGAAGTTTAGTCCTACCTATCAAAAGTTACGAGCCTGAGAACATTTGCCTTATTTTCGAACAAAGGAGGAAACACCCCGTAACAGCTATAGAATCTAAATGAAAATCACACAAACAGATTCAGCGTATTAGAGAACCCTAATGTAGAGGTTTCAAGCTCCTATCTGCAAAAATGTGGAATTTTGTACTTTTTGCCAGAAGAAAGATCACGGATGCGTGTTTTATCCTTTTTTTTTTTTTTTTTTTTTTTTTTTTTTTTTTTTTTCAGGGGTGATCGTATCGACCCAGTAGTCCTAGAATATCATGGGAGGGCTCATTCGAACGGAAATTAAAAGTTCTAGTGCCCTTTTTAAGTGAAAAAAATGGAGGGCAGCTAGGCTCCTCCCACGCTCATTTTTTCCCAAAGTCACCCGCTCAAAATTTTGAGATAGCCATTTTGTTCAGCATGGTCGAAAATATAATAACTATGTCACTTAGGATAACTTAATCCTCCAAGGTCCCCGGGGGGGGGATTGAAAGCTATGAACTTTACCCAATGTTTACATATAGTAAGGCTATTGGTTATTGGGAAGTATACAGACGTTTTCAGCGGGAATTTTTCTGGTAGTTGGGGTGGGGATGGGTTGAGGGTTATGTAGGAGGATCTTTCCATGGAGGAAGGGACATTGCTATGAAGGGGGTGCCGGATTTCCCAGCATTATTTAAAAAACGATCAGAAATTAAATAAAAAAAAGTTTTTCAACTGAAAGTAAGGAGCAACATCAAAACTTAAAACGAAAAGAAATTATTACGTAGATGATTGGGTTCGCCCCCTAGCCAAAGATTTTTTTCAGTACTTTCAGAAGAGCTATTTATTCTAATTATCGGCCTTTGTGAGTAAGGGGTCATTTTTTTAGAATTGGAACAAAATTCGGACTTTAGCGTGAAGAGCGAGGTATTGACTAGGGGGTGAACCCTCTAATATACGTATTAAAAATATATGAACACGTATGAATATAGAATATAGAAAATCTATGAATATAGAAGTTCGTTACGTATGTTAATTCGTAAGTTACGTATATTTATTACTAATAAAACGTTCGTAAATAAAATTAAACAACTTTCGAGAAAGCCATTTAACCAAATAAAAGCATAATTAATATTCAAATTTTGTTTTAATTATTCATCTACGGTGACCCAAAATCAAAACCTGCATTAATTCAAAAACGTTCAAAAATTAAATAAAAAACAAGTTTTTTTAGCTGAAAGTAAGGAGCGACATTAAAACTTAAAACGAACAGAGATTATTCCGTATATGAAAGGGGATGTCCCCTCCTCAACGTGTCCCTCTTAATGCTAAAGTTTTTTATTAAAGAAAAAAGAGTTGTGAGAAAGAGTCAAACTTTAGTGTAAAGAGCGAGACGTTGACGAGGGAACAGCCCCTTTCATATACGGAATAATTTCTGTTCGTTTTAATTTTTAATGTCGCTCCTTACTTTCAGTAAAAAAAAAACTTGTTTTGTTTATTTAATTAGGACAGGATCCATCCATTATAAAAATATCGCTTCTGGGAAATGCTTCTCCATCCTCTCCATTTTTATTTTTTTGGTAATATGACCTTTGCCTATTTGTGTAGTTTTCGATAGTTTTAATCTAATTGGGCATGTCAGAATTTATGCTGGGTATAGTATGAGCCCTGATCGGCCCAAAAATTTGATATTGTGGCACCAAATGGCTGAAACTCCTTCCTTTGCCATGATCTCTTTTTCAGAGGCACTGCTCTACCCAGGGACGTACGCAGGGGGGGGGGCTCGGGCCCGGCCCCCTGAAATCTCACTATTTTTTCATTTTCCCATAATTTTCTGATTTTTCTCACAGAATAATGGGTTTTAAGGATTTGCCCCCCCCCCGAAACAAATTCCTTCGTACGTGCCTGGCTCTACCGTTTCCCAAAGCAGAATGCCATAAGATAAGATAAGTTTTATTCTTCATTAGATACACATAGAATATTACATTTTATTATTTCCCCAAAGGAAGTTGATTCAGCTGAGCTGAAAGGTCCAATAACTATGTCTTGGGGGATGACATGACGCCCCCCCCCCCCCTTAGTCCCCGGGGAAAGGGCTGTAAGTTACATAATTTGACCATTCTTCACATATATTATTTGTTTCTGGAAAATAAACGGAAATTTTTTCCAAGGAAATTTGACACGGGAACGTGGAAGTTGACTTCCCGACATAACTTGAAAACCCCCTCTGAGGGTATTAGGTATTAGAGGGATAATTTCATTAAGAGGATTTTTTTTTACCGCTTGACAATAGAAGAAAATAATTGAGAAGGGTATGGTCATTATTTTTGTCCGATATATGGAAAGAATGACGAAGATTTATCCCATTTTAGTTGATTGTGTACAGTTGGGAGGTTTTGTTGAGAGCTGGAATGAAATATTTGGAGAGGAAAGAAGTGATGAGGGGTCGTTTGTTGGGGTTTGGAAAACAGAAATTGTGTTAGTATAAAACATTTACTGTAGATTCATACTTGTGGGTATGGCGCATTGAGAACAATTTTTGGAATAGTTGTACTTTTTTTGTGTATAAGTTCTCTTTGCCATGGTTTTTCTTTTTGGTAAATAATTATCATATTATATCATCATCATATTTTACACCTTACTATGTTTGAAGTTTTTAATGTTAAATGATAATAACCCTTAAAAAATCAGTTTCTTTAACTCATTATTGCGTAAATGATGCCTTTGTTTCTATTAATTCAATTCTGAGACTCTTAAGGGAAAAAATATCACACACAGAATAATTTCAGTTTAAAACAAGTTACAATTCATGCCATACATTGCGGCCGATTGCGGGGATAAATAAGCAGTTTATTTCATGATGTCGTACCAAATAGTGAAAAACTCAAGAGGTTCAAGACTTATTGACGAGAAAAATTATTCATATAGAATCGAAAGATCTTTAAGTAGGAAAACCTATTGGAAGTGTCATTTTTACGATAAAATTAGGTGTCCTGGACGATTTCATACTAGTTTTGATGGGGACTGGAGGATGGTGAATAGGCATAATCATGGGCCTGAGAATTTGAATTCAAAGAGACTCAGGAGGGGAATTGATGATGTTGTTATATATGATAGTGAATATTTACAGTGTCATGATGTTGCTTCATTTGTTACAGCAGGATCGCATGATGATGGTGCTACGAAAACACAGGAAGGTAAATAAATTTAAAATATTTGGCTGTAGATTAATTTGACCTCTATTGAAATTGAAAGGGTAACATTCTAGACGAACTACTTTTTGCTATCTCGGTAAGTAAGTTAGATTAGGAAAATAAAACTTTCAGTAATAAATCCACGGTCAAAAACATATTCCTGTAAGCTATTGCCAAACTACTATGTTAACCCTCTTCTGATTTCTATGTCTTGGAAATCTGCCTGTTTGACGGGTCCGAAATTCCTTTTGGAATTTTGACAAAACAATATTATACCTTAATTTTCAGTTGTCAATGGCTGTTTCTCTGGGTTTCGCTTTGAAAATGAAATTCTTGTTACTTGAATTGAATTTTACAACTAGCTCCCCCTCCCACGTATCTTTTTCAGCAAAGACACCCGATAAAATTTCGAGATAGGCATTTGATTCAGCATAGTTGAAAGGTACAATAACTCTGCCTCTGGGGATAATATAACCCTCAGTCCCTGGGGAAAGGGCTTTATGTTATGCAATTTGCCTTATGTTTACATATAGTATTTGTTATCTGGGAATGTACAGATTATTATTTTTTTTTGGGGGGGGGAGATTTTTTTGGAGACTGTTTTCCACGGGGAAGGGGATATCCTCGCATGGTTTGAAGAATGTTCATAAATAATAAAAAAGGTCTATTCAACTGAAAGTAAGGAGTAATAACTTAAAACGATCAGAAATAATTCCATATATGAGGGGGGCTACCGCTTCCTCAACCCTCGCTTTTTACGCTAAAGTTGACTTTCTGTCACAATTCCTTAAGAAAGACCGCTTAAACACAAGGGCCGTTGAAATTGAATGAGAAGTATTGTTAAAGAATTTTAAGGCTTTTACGTAACGAGTGAGGGCTGAGGAAGAGGTAGCCCCCTCGTATACGGAATAATTTTATTTAGGTTTTAATCTTGCGCATCGCTTTCAGTTGAAAAAAAACAACAACTTTTTCTTGTTAAATGCGTAATCTCCAATAGCGCGGTCAGTTGTGTCTTGGCTTAGTGGCTTTTATTGTTTTAGCGCATATGTGTAACAAATTAAAAATATTTGCCAATGAAATAGTTTTTCTTTGAAAAAAACCTTCTTACATGTTGCACACCCATTTGTCTAAATGCAAATAGAAACCGAATTAATATGGACTTTTTTTTACTTTAACTGAGTAATTAATCTCTAATTAATTTTGAAATTAATGTCTTATCTCACATCATTTCCGGACTAAGCCTCTAATATGTTGGCTTAGGCGTGATGGCTCCCTTATTATTGCGGCATTTTGTTTTATATGCAACATGAAAGATTAAATTCACGTTCATTAGCTTACCGGCGCACACTGACGGATCCAGGGGGCCCCTTGTCCCCAAAATGTTTTCTGGCGCTCTCTTTTCCTGTTTTTTTTTTCTTTTTTTTCACTCTTTTTTTGAGAAGAAATCTGTCACTTTGGTCAATTATTGGCACCTTTGTCACATTGCTCCCCCCAAGATTTTGCTCATTGGTGCCCTTGTTACATTCCCCCCCCCCCAAGATTATGCTCTAGATTCGCCCCTGGTGGCAGAATTTGTGGATAGGTTGGGTCGTGAGCGCCATCAGGGAACATCCCAGGAGGGAGGCTGGCTTGGTCAAATGGGTTACAAAGGTTGTGGCTTAGTTAGAATTTCACTTCGCTAATAAGCGAAAGTTTGCCAATTCTTGCCCGAATGAAAATATTTGCCCGTAGACAAATGAAAATATTTCTTTATATGAGAGGAGGAATAAAATTGACACACGATGCATTAACAAAGCCCAGTCCTTTTTTGATTCGTGGTGCTTGTTAATAATACGGAACACTCCCAAGAAGTGAAGTTAAGTTAATCCTTATGAAGTATTAAATAAAAAAACAAGTTTTTTTCTACTGAAAGTAAGGAGTGACATTAAAATTTAAAACGAACAGAAATTATTACGTATATGAGGCGATTTGCCCCCTGGTCAATACCCCACTTACGCTAAAGTTCGAATTTTGTTCCAATTCTTTAAGAATGACTCCTGAGTCACAAAGGCCGTTTAATTAGAATAGACAGCTCTTTTGGAAGTACTAAAAAACTTTAGCGTAAAGAGCGAGGTATTGACTAGGAGGCGAACCCCCTCATATACGTAATAAATTCTTTTCATATTAAGTTTTAATGTTGCTCCTTACATTAAGTTGAAAAAACTTTTTTTTGTATTTAATTTCTGGTTGTTTTTTTAAATAATGCTGGGAAATCCGGCGCCCGCTTCATAGAAATTGATTAAAAAAAACTTTCCGAAAAATACGTTTTTCAAAGAAAAGTAAAGGCCATTTTAAACTTAACCTCAGGAGATACAAATACCTGTTAAAATTCAAACTCAAAACGACCAGAAATTACTATTAAAAAATAAATGAAACCCAAAACGAACAGAATGCAAATATACAATCATAGCAAAAAACATACAACAATTAATAATATAAATGAATAAACAGATCTTAAAGCGAGTAATGCTTAGATTGAATATGAAAATCAAACTTAAAACGAAAAACAAATTTTGCTATTAAAGTATAAATGAAACTTAAAACGAACAGAAATTAAATAAAAAACCAATGCGAACAAAACATATAATATATATTAATGTAAATGAATAAATAAATCTTAAAACGAGTGAAACTTAAATTGAATATGCAAATCAATTTTGAATCGAATAAAATAACTACAAACAAGAGTTTGGGTATCGTCTCACTGCAGAAGCCTAAAACCTACTGCGTAATGGCGCTTTACTGAAAACAATTCTTTGAAATATTTTCACTTTTGTAACTTTAAGAAATCAAAAATTAATTAAGATTTTAGGGAATAAATATCAGCATATGTATATTAAATTGACAATGCACATTTTTTTTCAGTAAACTCATTTGAATTTTTTTTCAGTAAAGTACAAATTATATTCTGGCTTTTAGAAAGCATAGGGGTTTTGAACCCTACTCACATTAATTTATGCTCGTTTTGAGTTTGACTTATATTTATTTTAATTTTTGTTCGTTGTGGGTTTCATTTATTTATTGATACTGATTTGGGGTAGTTGTATGCTTGGTAGATTATATGATAGTCCGGACGCCAGGTGTTGAAAATGTGAACCATGCCACGACAGAATGGGGCTGCTACGAGAATTGGCTTACCCTCCACCCCCTATACTGACCATGTGGATTCAGAAATACCAATGGCACTTGCTTGCGAGTGGTGAAACACTCCGAAACTTGACATTTTATTATATTTTGGTGTTTGATGCAAGAAAATACATGTTCCACAAAGTTTGAGGTGCAGTTTTCCGCTCAAATAGAAATGCATAGAAGCCATAGAATGTTTTCATAACAAAATAACACGATTAGTTAAAAAAAATGGCACAGTTAAAAAAAATGGCAAAACTTTATGAGTCTCTAACAGTCTTGGAAAGTATAAACAAAATAAAATTGAATATTAGATATATAATGATATTAATTGTTGAAAGATCAATCAGTTAGAGTTTTTCTTTCACTGTGATTTTTATTTTCATTTTCAATGCTGTAAGAACTGGAAAATAATAAATTTGTAATATACGAGTAATTCATTTTCAGTGAAGCACCAATGACGCAGAAGGCTTTAGGTTTTTACAGTTAAAGAAGGGGGCAGTATCCAAATTTTGCTTGTAGTGAAACTATATTTGTCTTGACCAATCTTGAAAAGAACTAATGAATTAAACTGAACATTTTATGAACAATGATATTAAGTACTAAAATCTCATCAGTTCAAAAGTTTGCTGTAATTTTAATATTCATTTTCAATATTAAGTAAAAAAGAAAACATTTGTAATATAATTCGTTTTTAGTAAAGCGCCAATGACGCAGTAGGTTTTGGGCTTCTGCAGTGAAACGATACCCAAACTCTTGTTTGTAGTTATTTTTATTCGATTCAAACTGGATTTGCATATTCATTTTAAGTTTCACTCGTTTTAAGATTTATTTGTTCATTTACATTAATATATATTGTATGTTTTGTTCGCATTGATTTTTCATTTAATTTCTGTTCGTTTTAAGTTTCATTTATACTTTAATAGCAAAATATTTTTTTTCTTTTTAAGCTTGATTTTCATATTCAATTTAAGCATTACTCACTTTAAGGAATGCTAAGTCATTTAGATTACTGCTTGTTGTATGTTTTTGCTATGATTATCTTTTCAATTTTTCTATGTTGTGAGTTTCTTTTACTCGTTATCAATAATTTCTGGTCGTTTTGTGTTGTAATTTTAAAATGTATTAGTATCTCCTGAGCTTAAGTTTAAAATGGCCTTTACTTTTCTTTTAAAAACTTATTTTTCGGAGTTTTTTTTAAATTAATTTTTGTTCGTTTTTGATTGCAAAAAGTTTCAAGTTTTTTTTGGCATGGGGGGGGGGTGCTTACTGTCCGATTATTCTTGACTTTAAAAAACGGATCTAGAACTTTCAATTTAAATCGAATGAGGCTATTATCAAAGTCTATACGATTACCTCTTTGATAAAAACCATATATATGAACAATAGACAGCTTGCATAGCTTGTGGACAGCGATTGACAACAATGAATGGATTGAAAAATAGCTCCAATAAGGGGGTTTAGACCATTTCACTTGCTGACACAAAGGGATCACGGCTGTTTGGAATTGACCTTAATAGGAATTTGTGTGCCAAAGCCATTTTGCATCTATCACAGAGTATGTATTTTAACCTTATAATTGGATAATTATAATAGATTTCCTATGTGTTCTTCCCATACAAAACCCCTTTCTATAAGTTATAAACCCCCCTTAATAAGTTATCCCCCAGGGCATAACTTACAACGCCTACCCCTGAGCCCTGGGGGGCTGTGTCCACTCCGGAGATTTCGTTATACGAACTTCGAACTATTTTAACAAAATGTCTGTCTCAGAAATTTTATCTGATGCATTGAGGGCGTGGAGGAAGGAGAGGGGCTAGTTGGACTTCAACCTATTTTGAATCTTAAAAAGTGAACAGGAACTTTCAATGTTCAATCAAACGAGCCCTCTCTCAAGTTTATACCAGAATCCTTCCATAAAAAATAATATGAAGGATTCGGAGAATCCTTAAATTACAGCTCTTGCCCTGAGGGCTTTGGGGGAGTTGTAATTCTCAAAGACCTAATTTCCAGAACTTAAAACTACGTTTAATAAAATGGCTGTCTTAAAATTTTGATTGTATGTGTTTGGGGAAAAGGTGGGCGTGAGAGGGGGGCTAGTTGTCTTTAAATCACTTTCGACTATTACAAAGGGCACTAGCCCTCGGAATTTCCAATCGAATGAGCCTTTTTTTAAGTTTCTACGACACCGCCTTCTATAAAAACCTTATAAGCCCCCAGGGCATAACTTAAAACTCTTGCCCGGTGGGTTGTGGGGGATTGTCCTCCTCAAAAACATATTTTCTATCTGGAAATCAACTACGCTAAACAAAGTGGCTATCTCAAAATTTTGATTGGATGTGTTTGGGGGAATGATGGGCGTGGGGGGGGGGGGCTAGTTTCCCTCCAATCACTTGACTATTAAAAAGGACCCTATCCCTTTGAATTTACAATCGAATGTTCCTTTTTTGAACTTTATACGACACTGCCTTCTATAAAAACCTTATATGCCCCCAGGTCATAACATAAAACTCTTGCCGAGGGTTGTGGGGGATTGTCCTCCTCAAAAACATATTTTCTATCTGGGACGTAGCTACTCTGAACAAAATGGCTATCTCCAAAGTTTGATTGGATGTGTTTGGGGAAATTATGGGCGTAGGGGGGTGGGGCTATCTGCCCTCCAATAACTTTTGACTATTAAAAAGGGTACTATCCCTTTGAATTTCCAATCGAATGAACCTTTTTTGAAGTTTCTACAACAACGCCTTCTATAAAAACCTTATATGCCCCCAGGGTATATCTTAAAACCCTTGCCCTGAAGGTTCTGGGGGAGTGTCCTCCTCAAAAACATATTTTCTATCTGGAAATCAGCTACACTGAACGAAATTGCTATCTCAAAACTTTGATTGGATGTGTTTGGGGAAATGATTGGCGTAGGGGGGGGGGGCTAGCTGCCCTCCAATCACGGTCGACTCTTAACCATGGCGCGAGCAATTTAATTTCCAATCCAATGAGACTGTTTTGATGTTTCTAAGGCCACGACTTTTATAAAGATCATAACTGCCCCAAGAGCATAACTGAAAACCTTTCCACTTATGGGTGTGGGGGAGTGTCCTCCTCAAAAAAATATTTTCGATCTGGAAATCAACTACGCTGAACAAAAATGGCTATCTCAAAACTTTTATTGAATGTGTCTAGGGGAATGATGGGCGCAAGGAGGGGGGGGGGGCGAGGTACCCTCCAATCACTTTAGTCTATTAAAAAGAGCAATATCCCTTTGAATTTCCAATCGAATGAACCTTTTTTGAAGTTTCTACGACAACGCCCTCTATAAAACCTTATATGCCCCCAGGGCATATCTTAAAACCTTGCCCTGAAGGTTCTGGGGGAGTTTCCTCCTCAAAAACATATTTTCTATCGGGAAATCAACTACGCTGAATAAAATGGCTATCTCAGAATTTTGATTGGATGTGTTTGGGGAAATGATGGGCGTGGGGGGGGGGGCGAGGTTCACTCCAATCACTTTCAACAATTAAAAAGGGCACTTGCCCTTGAATTTTCAATAAAATGAACCTGTGCTAAAGTTTCTTCGACAACGGCTTCTATAAAAACCTTATATGCCCCAAGGGCATAGATTAAAACACGTGTCCAGAGGGCTGTTGTGGATTATTCTCCTCAAAAATATGTTTTAAGTCTGGAGATCAGCTACGCTGAACAAAATAGCTACCTGAAAATTTTGATTGGATGTGTTTGGGGAAATGATGGGCGTGGGGGGGGGGGGAAGGGGGCTAGTTACACACCAATCACTTTCGACTATTAAAAAGGGCAATAACCCTTTAATTTCCAATCGAATGAGCCTGTTTTGAAGTTTCTACGACAACGCCTTCTATAAAAACCTTATATGCCCCCAGGGCATAACTTAAAACCCTTGCCCTGAAGGTTGTGGGGGGGGGGGGGGTATCCTCCTCAAAAATATATTTTCTATCTGGAAATCAACTACGCTGAACAAAAGTTGCCCCCCAATCATTTTCGACTATTAAAAAGGGCACTAGAACTCTCGATTTCCGATCGAATGAGCCCCCTTTGAAGCTTCTACGACGACCCCTTCCATATGAAGTGCCTCTGGAAAAAAAAAATTATAATAATAACAAAACATTGGAGCCGTATGGTCTTTACTATAGACAACGCTACAGTGTTGCCTCTGAAAATGTCCCTTCCCCCATAAAACATCCTCCATGGAAACATCCTCCCACGTAACCTCATCCTCCGACCCCTCATCCCCACCAGAAAAAATCCCTCTTGACAACATCTATATATTTCCCAATAACCAATACTATATGTAAAGAATGGGCAAAGTTCATAACTTGCAGCCCTTCCCCCGGGTACTGTGTGGGATTAACTATTCCTCAAAGACATATTTATTAAATTTTCGACTAGGATGAACGAAATGGCCATCTCAAATTTTGATCGGGTGCCTTTGGGAAAAAAAGAGCGTGGGAGGGGGCTTAGTTGCCCTCCATTTTTTTGTTCACTTAAAAAGGGCACTAGAACTTTTAATTTCCGTTCGAATAAGCCCTGTCGCGATATTCTAGGATCACTGGATCGATACGATTACCCCCTGGAAAAAAACAACAAATTTAACACGCATCCGTGATGTTTCTTCTGGCAAAAATACAAAATTCCACATTTTTGCAGATAGGAGCTTGAAACCTCTACAGAAGGGTTTTCTGAAACGCTGAACCTGATGGTTTGATTTTCATTAATATTCTATCATTTTTAGGGAGTGTTTCTCGCTTTTTTCGAATATAAGGCAATTTTTTCAGGCTCGTAGGGTTCTAAATTTCTATGCTTTTTAAAAGCCAGAATATAATATGTACTTTACTGAAAAAAATTCAAATGAACGTACTGAAAAAAGATCATTGTCAGTTTAATATACATTTGCTGATATTTATTCCTTAAAACTTAATCTATTTATGATTTCTTAAGTTATAAAAACGAATACATTTAAAGGAATTTTTTCAGTAAAGTACAAAATAAATTCTGGCTTTTAGAAAGCATAGGGGTCTAAAACCCTATTCATATTAATTTCTGCTCGTTTTGAGTTTGACTCTGTTATTTATTTTAATTTTCATTTATTTATTGATACTGATTTGTGGTAGTTGTATGCTTGGTAGATTATTTTTTCTATTTTTGTTCATTTTTGGTTTAATGGAGTTCTTTAGTTTTTTTTGAAATACTTATTTTGTGGAAAAAGTTTTTTAAATTGATTTTTGTTCGTTTTTTATTGACACAGTCTTTTTCATGGAAAAAGACTGAGCCTCTTCTGAAGTTAAACAACCACCCCTTCCACAAAAACTTTAAATACCCCCTGAGCATAAGTTACAACCCTTGCCCCTAATCTCTGGGTTTTTTTCAACCCCAAAAGCCTTTTTGTATGATATTTAGACTATTTTCAATAGATTGGCCATCTCAAAATTTCTATTAGATGCATTTCGGGATAATACGATGTGTGTGTGTGGAGGGGGGATATCTGCCCTCCGATCACTCTGACTCTCAAAAGAGCACAAGAGCGTCTGATTACAAATCCAATGAGCCCCCTCCGAAGTTTATATGACCATGTTTTCTATAAAAACCTTATATGCCCCCAGGGCATAACTTACTTACTTGTCCTGAGGACTGGGGGATTTTTATCCTCAAAGACATAATTTCTAGACCTTTTAAATACGTTGAAGAAAATTGCTATCTCAAATTTTGACAGGAAGTGTTTGGGGAAATGATGGGCATGGGGGAGGGGCATTTGCCCTCTAATAACTTTCGACTAATAAAAAAGGCACTAGTCCTCTCAATTTCCAATCTATCAGCCCTTTTTGAAGCTTCTACGACAAAATTTTTTATAAGAACCTTCTATGCCACAAGGGCATAACTTACGACACTTGTCCTGAGGGCTATGGTGGGAGGGTTGTTATCGTAAAAGACATAATTTCCAGTCCTTTCAACTACGTTCAACAAAATGGCCATGTCAAAATTTTGATTGTAAATGTTTGGGGAAATGATGGGCGTGGGGGAGGGGGATGATTCTCCCTCCGATTACCTTTGACTACTAAAATTGGCAATAGCCCTCTCAATTTCCAATCCAATGAGTCCTTTTTGAAGTTTTTACGACAACGCTTTGTATAGAAACCTTTTATGCCCCCATGGCATAGCTTACAACCTTTGTCCTGAATGCTCTGGGAGGTTGTCATACTCAAAGACATAATTTCCAGACCCTTCAACTACATTCAACAAAATGGCTATATCAAACTGTTGATCGGAAGTGTTTAGGAAAATGCTGGGCGTGGTGGGGGGGGTCATTCGCCCTCCGATAGCTTTTGACAAATTTTTGAAATTTTGATTGAATGTGTTCGGGGAAATGGTGGGCGTGAGAGGGGGGTTAGTTGCCCTCCAATCACTTTCGACTATTAAAAATGGCACTAGACCTTTCAATTTCCGATCGAATGAGCTCTTCTTGAACTTTCTACGACGATACTTTATAAAAGCCTTATATTCCCCCAGGGCAGAACTTACAACCCTTGGCCTGAGGGTTGTTGCAGGGGGATGGTTGTCATTCTCAAAGTCCTAATTTCCAGACCTTTAAACTACGTTTTACTAAATGGTTATCAAAAATTTGATTGGATGTATTTGGAAAATGGTGGGCGTGAGAGGGGGTTAGTTGCCCTTCAGTCACTTTAGACTATTAAAAAGGGCACTAACCCTTTCAGTTTCTAATCGAATGACCCCTCTTTGAAGTTTTCACAACAACGCTTTCTTTAAAAACTTTATACGCCCCCAGGGCAGAACTTACAACCCTTACCCTGAGGGCTGTGGAAGGTTGTCTTCCTCAAAAGAGCTAATATCCAGAACTTTCAATTACGTTGAAAAAATAGCTATCTGCAAATTTTGATTGGATGTGCTTGGGAAAATGGTGGGCGTAGTGTGGGTGGTTTGTCATCCTCAAAAACATAATTTCCAGAACTTTTAACTACGTTGAACTAAATGGCTACTCAAAACTTTTATTGGATATGTTTGGGGAAATGGTGGGCGTGAAAGGAGGGTAAGTTGCCCTCCAATTACTTCAGACTATTAAAAAGGGCACTAGCCCTTTGAATTTCTGATCTAATGAGCCCTTTTTGAAGTTCCTACGACAACGCTTTTGATAAAACTTTATTTGCCCCCAGGGCATAACTTACAACCCTTGCCCTGAGGGCTCTGAGAGGGTTTTCTTCCTCAAAGACTTAGTTTCCGGGACTCACAACTACGTGGAACAAAATGGCTATCTCAAAATACTGATTGGCTGTGTTTGGGGAAATGATGGGGATGAGAGGGTTAGCTGCCTTCCAATCACTTTCAACTGTTAAAAAGGGCACTAGTCCTTTCAATTTCTAGTTGAATGAGCCCTTTTTGAAGTTTCTACGACATTGCCTTATATAAAAACTTTATATGCCCCCAGGGCATAACTTACAACCATTGCCCTGAGGGCTATGAGGGGATGTCATCCTCAATGACCTAATTTCCAGAACTTTTAACTAGGTTGAACCTTATGGCTGTCTTAAAATTTTGATTGGATGTGTTTGGGGAAATGGTGGGCGTGAGAGGGGGGTTAGTTTTGCTCCAATCACTTTCGACTATTAAAAAGTGCACTAGCCCTTTGAACTTCCAATCGAATATGCCACTTTTGAAGTTTCTACGACACTACTTTCCATAAAAATCTTATATGCACCCAGGGTATAACTTACAACCCTTGCCCTGAGGGCTGGGGGGGAAGTGTCCTCCTCAAAGACATATTTTCCAGATCTTTCAACTACGTTGAACAAAATCCCTATTTCAAAATTTTGATTGGATGTGGATGGTTGCCTTCCAATCACTTTCGGCTTTTAAACAGGGCACAAGCCCTTCCAATTTCCAATCGAATGAGCCCTTTTCAAAATTGCTACAACTCCTTCGATACGAATTTCCTGGTCTAAACAAAGAAAGAAACAAATAAATAATACGTTGTACCAACATCGTTCTTTACTTAGGCAACGCTATTGAGCTGCCTATGATAACGACTTTTGCTTAGTTTTGAGAAAGAGTGGCCCAGATACGCCGACGGACCAAAAAGCGCACCTACGCTACAGCTACGTTAGTGGCACCAACGCTGCAACCAGTCAAAAATTACACTAAATGCTTACATTGTAATTGCATTGGCCTCTCAATAGTTATGCGTGGATTATCTTATCCTCAAATGCGGCAATTCTGCTTATTGACAATCGTAGATTCCCAGATAGAAATGAAGCTCATCGAAAAGCATGACTTTTCAATAATTCATTTACTATAATTGATTATATATTAAAAAGTAGATTTTAGACAAATTTTGACATTTAGTCTAAATATTTAATCACCCAAGTCGTTTCCTTTCTAATTGAGAATTTTCGGTCTAATCCCTGCTGCAAGTGTTTTCTTATGAAAGGACCCTATATCCTCTTTTATATGCGCGGGGGATCTCCTTTTGGATATTTGTAAAGGCAATGCTTGTAAGTAACGCTTGTAATTCCTACACACAGCTCTAAATACTGACGATTCTTGTCCTTTATCCCTCAAAATATGGACTCCCAATTGATAACGTGCCTTAATTTGAAGTAAAATAAAAGTTCAAATAGGGATAAAATCCTTTTAATAGACAGTGATAAATTTCACAAAAATACTAGATATTTCGGTCACATATGCAGTGACCGTCATCAGTAGTTATCAGTTTTCGTCATCAGATTCTACTACTGATGACGGTCACTGCATATGTGACCGAAATATCTAGTATTTTTGTGAAATTTATCACTGTCTATTAAAAGAATTGTTATCCCTATTCGAAGTTTATTTATCGTCACGGAATGGCAGTGTGGTCTCCGAAATTATCTAATTTGACACATTTAGTAAAATGGGGGACCAAAGTTTTGCCCCTGTGAATTTCATTGATAATTAAATAATTAAAGCAATAAAACTAAATAATTAAATCAATAGTCGAAAGAGCTGCGTTTTGCACCTCATCTGTCATCTGAAAGTCAGGTGTGACATGGAAATTTCTTTAGCTATAATAAGCTCCATAGACCCTTGGGGCTGACCTTGCAGAGTCAAACCACTGACACCCAACCCAAGCCAAAGGATTTGCTACACCAACAATCGAGCCCTTGTTCTGAAGGATATATGATTACAAATCCAGCATGCCATGCCCTCGGCTAGGAACAAGACAAAAAGCATACTTGTGTGTATTTCTTTTTTTTTACTATCTTATTTCATAAGATGTAAGGCAACCCAATTTTTCTATGGTATTTTCTAATTAGGTGTCGAAGCAGCATTGTCTTAAGAGTTACCCCCTATAATAAAGCAATTTTTTCGAAATAAAACATTATCAATGACCCTTAAAAGAAAGAACAATGCAATCGTTTTAAAAGAAACATCACTGTAAAGGAATTGAAGGATGTGCCACTTTGAATTGAAATATACATATTGGTGCATCATACTTTGATTTGAAATCTTTTAAAATAATTAGATATCACACTTGCTTCAAACTAGAGCAGATTCTGTACGCCGAACAGCTAATAATCATCATCCTCTTGCTTAGTGACATGGGAGCAAGTCGCACCCCGACCACGAGCAGAAGTACGTTGAGTACTTCTTTTGACGGGAACTACCTGACGTCACGAAAAAGCTCAGTTTTGAAAATACGAAGCTTTCCTTCCTCTCTCTCTGAGGTAGGACTACTTACCTTTGAGTACAGTACATGTATTATGTATTACATATATTATGTATACAGTACATGTATTACATGTATGATATGTGTACTGTGCTTTTGACATAACGCTCTAATTTACATGATTGTGAAGCAATAAGAAGTAAAAATTAACTCCCAAGGAAGTAATAAAGAACAAAGTTAATTTCTCTTCTCTTTCACCGTTTGGAGGGGTTGAAGGTGGCTGAAGGCTAAGAGGATTGGGTGCATTCTTGAAATGGTGCTTTATTCACCTTGCTGAACCTTTTGCAACAGTATTATTTTTGTTGTTTTTTCTACCATTTTTCCGTATTTCACTTGTGTAATAACCAAAGACTTTTCCAGGATTTTGGTTCGGTGGGGGGAAGGAAGCACAAAAACTTCCTTTTTTTGTTATGTTTTACGGATCGGACAAAAAATTCAGGAATGGGGGCAAACCCTGCCACCCCTCCCCCTGAATACAATAAATTTGAACAGAATATGACTAAATAACTTTGAATTGAACACGAATATGTGAATTTGTGATTTTAGTAAATGAAAATACAAGCCTTCAACGGGTTTGCAGAAACGACTGAATTTATAAAATAAAGAGGAAAGATAGCCTGATAGCCTAGTGGAAAAACTGTTAGATTTGTTTTTGGTCCTTGCTTATGGAGTTGATTTTCGCGAATGTGCTGTGATGCATCTTAATATGAAGTTGTAATTAAAACATTTCAAATATACAGACAACAGCTTGGGGTTGTGAACGGACAGACATTCGAACATTTAGAATGCAATTTGAATAAGTATATTTTCTACGTCGTTGCATTTTAGCATCACTTGTTTTCATTTTTATGCCACTTTCTAGGATATAAGCTAGGGGTTGCCATCTTTCAGGAATCACGTACACAAGGTGGAAATATCTTAACACTGACCCCCCCCCCATCTCGAGATACTCAGCCCACTAAAGCCAAACCCAAAAATGTCTTTCCATTGTTTGTTGTACGGATTTTTATATCTTGTTTTTGATAATTAATATAATTAAATTATAAATCGAATTAAATTTATTATTGTTAAAAAAAACATGCTATTGATTGTTCCGATTCTTAGGTATATTTCAGTTTGTTCTGGACACTTAGAAATTTCTTTTCAAGGAAAGAGTTCAAAACGATACCGTGAGGATGCAAAACCTTTTCCATGGTCCCCCACTCTTAAATCGAATTAAGATACGAACCTTGTAATTCGTTCTTCTAATTTTTAGGCACATCTCAGTTTGTTTTGAAGGACCCATCGCCTACTTTTCAAGGCCAAAGTTCGAAACCATACACTGGCGGCGCGAAACCTCCTTCGTACTGGGAATGGGTGCGAGAGGCATACCCACATATTCAGTTATCAGAAGAAGTTATTCAGCAACTTGAAGCTGAATCAAAAAATAACGACAATATCACGGATGAAGCTAGTTTTCAGGTTATTGTTTGCTTTCATTTTTCTCAAAATTATCGTCATCGATATTGATGTTAATGTTACAGTGTTGATAGAAATTGCTTCTGTTTTTAAATACTAATGCTCTTGTTTTAAATAAAATTACTGCTTCTTCACTTCGCTAAAAATTCCATTCCAGGTCATCCATGGTTTCAGTTTCTCACTCTATAATGCTATTAAATAAAAGAAACAAGTTTTTCCAAATGAAAGTAAGGAGCTACATTAAAACTTAAAACGAACAGAAATGATTAGGCATATGAGGGGAGTTGCCCCCTCCTCAATATTTCGCTGTTTACACTAAATTTTCACTTTTTGTTATAATTATGTAAGAATGACTCAAGAAACACAAGAGCCGTTTAATTAGAATAACAAACTTTTTTAAAGTTCTAAAAAAAACTTTAGCGGAAAGAGCGAGGTATTGAGGAGGGACCCCCCCCCATATACTTAATAATTTCAGTCCGTTTAAATTTTTATGTTGCTTCGTACTTTCAGTTGAAAAACTTCTTTTTTAAAATTTAATTTCTGATCATTTTTTAAATAATGCCGGAAGATCCCGCTTCCACTCTGTGGAAAATTCCTTCCCCCACAAAAAATTCTTCAATGGAAATATACTCCCACGTAAACCCCCCTCCGACAAAAATATGTTTATTTCCCAGTAGCCAATGCTATATGTAAACAATGGGCAAAGTTCATAGCTTGTAACCCCTTCTCCAGGAGCTCTGGGGATCGTCATCGTCAAGACATAGTTATTTGATCTTCCGACTATGCTGAACAAAATTACTGAACAAAAAAGGGCGTGGGAGGGGGCTACCTGCCCTCCGATATTTTAGGCCACTTAAAAAGGGAGCTAGAACTTTTGATTTCCGATCAAGTGAGCCCTCTCCCGACCTTCTAGGATTACTGGTTCAATACGATCACCCCTGGAAAAAAATAATACGTATGCGTGATCTTGCTTCTGGCAAAAATGCAAAATTCCACATTTTTGAACATATAGGAGCTTAAAATTTCTACAGTTAGGTTCTCTGATATGCTGAATTTGATGGCGTGATTCTCATTAAGATCACTTGATGTTTTGGGGGTGTTTCTTCCCTTCTTCGAATATTGGAAAAATTTTATCCGTCTCGCAACTTTTGATTTCTAACAGTAAACTTGATGAATTCTATATATTCTCAATAAGTATCATAATTCGATTCTTTTGATGTATCCATTGTTATGAAAGCTCTGATACTTACAGTTTCTGCTACTATTGACTCGCATTGCTCCTTACTTACAGTTTGTTACCACGAACCGTTTGATGAAGTAAAATAACTGAAAGTAAGGAGCAATATCAAAACTGAACACGAGCTAGAAATTCTTCCCTATATTAGTGGGGCTGCCCCTTCCTCAACGCTTCGCTCTTTACGCTAAGATTTTGTGCTTTAAAAAAAGCTTGCTATTCCAATTCAACGGGTCTTGTGCTCCAGCAGTCAGTCTTATAGAATTGGGATAAAAAGTAAAACTTTAGCGTAAAGAGCGAGGGGTTGAGGAAAGGGCAGCCCCCTTCATATACGAAACAGTTTCTGTTCGTTTTCAGTTTTGATGTTGCCCCTTTTTTTCAGTTGAAAAAACTTGTATTTTTTATTTAACTTCTGATCGTTTTTCAAATCATGCCAAGGCCTAACCAAGATGTAGTGTGAGGCACCAGCCTAATAAACCCCCAATTTCTTGCTGTTAAATTGTATCTATTAGTGATTGTAAATTGATTTGCCTGCGTCTCCCTTTTTAAGCTTTTCTGCTGAAGCATCAAAATGTTAGATTGTAATTAAAATTTAATAATTGGACAGAATTTAAATATTTAGTCAAAATTCTCGATGAACTGTAGCTTCAGTAAGTAAGTTCTTATTAATAATTTCATGACAGTATTTTGGGTGGACAGGTAACGATAATATTATTTAAATGGATGACAATTCTGTTTGAATTTTGATGTTCTAAGGGGCTGCAGCAATCGCGGCCCCTGCGATAGGGTTTCCTGATGTTGAAATACACCGTATGCACATGTTTAAATACATTAAGTTTGTATATAAATAGAAAAAGAGATATATTACACTTTAAAATTGGTGAAAACCAAGCTCCCGATAGAACTTGCCAATCCCCCCCCCCCCCAAGGAAGAAAACCTAACAAGGGTCTTGCTGTCCCGCCTCACCTTTTTCACCTCTGTGCTGTTACGCGTGACAACGTAATATCTTAGGCGTCATAGATCCTTGCAATGGCAGGAGGACGATCGGTTTGATTCGATCACCCCTGAAAAAAACATAAAGCCTTTCTTTTGGAAAAAAAATGCGAAATTCCACGTTTTTGTAAATAGGAGCTTGAACGTCTATAATAAGGTTCT
Source organism: Artemia sp. Qi Xiang Cuo (assembly GCF_049724085.1). NCBI lineage: Eukaryota > Metazoa > Arthropoda > Branchiopoda > Anostraca > Artemiidae > Artemia > Artemia sp. Qi Xiang Cuo. The sequence goes on along the minus strand of NC_142809.1, from coordinate 60,770,244 downwards.
CGCTCTGCTTCTACTAGGCACGAGGGAGTATTTTCTGTTTTTTTCAAATTACGTATTATCATACTTGCCGTGTTATTCTTTGGTTTAAATTCATGAGGTGGCAAATCTGCAACTTGAATATTTAATTGGTTGGCGTGCCTTCAATTGTTCCATCTTGTTTATCCTTCACATAATTCTACATTATGGTTTTTTTTCTCTCTTGGGATCCATTATGATTCTCGCTGTTGCTTCTCCTTCGACCACATATTTTGTTTATTATTCGATATTATCCTCGCTGTCACTTATCTTCTAACCGTAGATTCTGTTGTTCATTTGCCTTTATCATTACCTCTGATATTTTGCATGCCTTTTGCTTTAGATGTTTGGATTTATTCACCATCCTATATAATTTTGCATGACGTCATATACAACAAAAACTTTTTTTCCTGATTCTAACCACAGATTTTGCTTTGTAAATCTTTTTTAGCGATTTAATGTTATTCTGAATTTGCTTGTCCATTGCCGATTGCTCTAACTTTTTGGAATCGTCAGGACATTTGTTACATATAGTAATACTTGATGGGACTCATTTTTGAAGATAATTACATATAGGAAAAAGCCAAAGGCTTTTTTCGTTGTTGGAATAGTAAGAGATAAACCTCAAAGAATCAGGCAGCAAATTAAGTCAAATATGGCAGCACATCCCAGAAAAGCAACTTTTCAAAAGATGCTTGAACCGTATTAGCTTTTAGTTATACGCTTCAGGGAAACAGAGGGATTCAGTGAGCCCTTCCTCGGAAAACTAGTGAAAAATACAAGCCTAAACGTGTTTTAAGCTATTTGAAAACTTCTTTTTGGAAATTATTTTATAATGGATGCCAAAAAGCAAACGTTAAAAAAGTAAAGGTGTTGTGGTCCTGTCCTATGTCTTCAATAGCACATTTTTTTCTGGCAGTAACGAATACAAGTTACTATTTAGGATATAAGCGACACGGTTAATTAAAAAAAATACACAATAGACTACACAATAAGCAACACACACGCATTTAAAAAACATAAAATTAAGTTAGCATATTGATTGTTCTTTACTAGGATAGCGTCGTGGATTGTTCTTTACTAGGTTCCAGCTATCTCTTCAACCATGATACTGATGAAACCTACATAATCCCATTTAGAATGAACTATACCGATCCTTTATGCTAAAACGAAAAAAAATGCTTTTCCTTGTTGTTCAAGGTGGGGGAGTGTAATTCTGATTCCAAGGGTACACTTTTAATTTCGATCTGACGCTATTTTGGGGGGATTTAGGCTTTTTTTCAATCACTAGAGTTTTCTTTTCGTTATAAACTCTTTTTTTTACATTAACGGAAATAATAGTTACCTTCCTGAATCAGTGTCAGATGGTGATTTTTTCTCATTTGCCAGTTTTTTTTAAAACGCGTTTTCTAACTTTTGGTTACTATGGGCTGTAGTTTGCCTATTACTAAGTTGCAGTTACTGCTCCAACCATGATTATTATATTTGAACTGGCATTATTTCAGCTGAATCATTCTATAACAAAGTAATATACATCTGACATATGGTCTAGATTTTTCGCTACTTTTTTCTATTCATTTTTTATTTTTTCCATTTAACACCTATGGCATGACGTCGTTATATACTGATGTCATTATAATCATAAGATAGGTTTTATTTTTTACATCATTTATGGTTGTAATCTAAGATTATGACTTCATTCAACATCTTGTATACGAAAATGTAGTTTTTCGTAAAAAATTGATTTTATTGAAATCTTACCAACTAACCATGTTTTTGAAGTGCTATAGGTTGTTCTAGGGTTACTGTTTACTTTGCAGTGATCCTGGTGGTTCCAAAGTATCCTCACATATACCCACAATCAGCTTAGAATTCTGCTCCAAAGTCTAATCTACTGTTCGAATTCGAAATGCCGTCATACCAAAATTTTGATACAGTCAGATCTGTGACATTTTTCGTCTGTGGTATTTGGCATTGTCACTTTTTGTTAGAAGGGGTCTTAAGATAATCCTTACGAAAAAGGCTAGAGAACCTTTTTAGGCAGCTAAAGAGAAAAAAAGTTTCAAATCTGGGCTAAATTCCAATCGTGTAACTGTGAAAGATTAGGACGAAAAAGCTTCTGGGTTTTTTGCGATCATGTACTTCGACCATGAGACTTTCTTGGCACCTAGTGACTTTCGGAAGTTTTATATACTGACGTCATTACAATCATGATATAAGTTTTATATTTTACCTCATTTATGGTTTTAATCTAAGATTATGACTTCATTCAACATCTTGCATACGTTTTTCGTAAAAATTGATTTTATTTTAAATATTGTTTTGTTAATTACAAAAGGTACCAGATGTGGCAGTTTCCTTTACATGAGCCCTTACATAGGTCTTTATGATGTTCTAGTTCCCCGCTAACAGTGGAGAAAAAATCGAAAGAAAGAAAGATGGTTTCGATGCAGAATATCATGGTTACAGCCACTTTCCTTGCTTTTCAAACCAATGGATTTTCTTTGTTGTTTAAGCCAAGGAACTGTAAGTTTCCTTTATAGGAGTTTCGGCCAAGGAGGTTCGGAGTACTTTGTGTTTCGATTTAATACCATTTATAAGGGTTGCGGGCTTTTTTTGTCACTGTGGGGCGTGTTCGTCTTTTACTAGGTTGCAGCTAACGCTGCAACCACGATTGCCTTTCGTTTTTGGTTGACGTTTTCTTTGTCATTGGTTAAGAATAGAATATTTTAAATTGTTTCCGACTTTCTCTATAAAAATACAGATTTGGGGTGCTATGACAAAGTTAATCAACAGTTTTCGATAATATATGCCCTTTTTGAAAAATAGACTCATAGTAGGCCTTAATCTAATAATTTAGTTTTACGTCTCAACTTTCCTAGAAAAACAAATCATAATACCCTGCTCTGTTTCTAACAGAATGTTATATTTCCTAGATTATGTAACACAAGCATCTTCTGAAAAGTTGCTTCTCAGAGGTATAGTGCCATACTTGACTGACTTCGCTGCCTGATTCCGTCTGTTTTACGTTATATTTCCTAGATAATGTAACACAAGCATCTTCTGAAAAGTTGCTTCTCAGAGGTATAGTGCCATACTTGACTGACTTCGCTGCCTGATTCCTTCTCTTTTTGTCTTTTACTATTCCAACTAAGAATTATATTTGAAAAAAATGTATTTTATCATGCAGCTATATAGGAGAATTTTAATAGTAAATTTTGTAAATATTCACAATGGTTGAAAATGGTACATCGTTTGAACAACACGTTTACTGAAAAAATACAATTTGGACTATCAAAGCAACCGTTACAAGACCAATCTGAACAGCTAGAGAAAATGACATGGAAAAAACTTCTCAAGTAAGGATGAACGATAATGAAGCACAAAGAAATTATAAGTTAGAAGACATGCAACAACCTAAACTACCAAACGTGACAAGACTGTTCTGAACAGCTAAAGCAAAGGGCATTGAAAAAATGTTTGAGTATGTTGAACGAAAATGAAGAACAAAGAAATATGTGGTTAGAAGACAAAATCATCAAGAATCATAACGAATCAAAAAGGAAAATGAAGCACAAATGAATATTCGGTTAGGACTAAATTTTTAACAACGAATAAAAACAAAGAAGCAAAAATAAACATGTGATTAGAGGACATTCAACCAAGCGAATCAGTAAAATCAATTAGGGCAGCGAGGATCAATCTTAATCGAAAATTGTGGTTAGTGAAAATTCAAGAACTTAAGAGAATACAGTTCCTATGAAATATAATTGCTGACTAAGACTCAAAACAGCTGAAACAAAAGGTATGGAACAAGGGAAAGTGAGAGTCACATTGGAGTGTAAATGAAAATTATGCGTAGCAAAATTTGTGGCAAGAATCCAGAAAAGAATCTTTTTGGTGGGACGTCAAACGAAATTGTATAAAGTAATGAGTGAAACCAAACAGTTAAAGCAGAAGGCATGAAAAAAATATGTGAGATAACTGAATGAATTTGAACAACGAAATTTGCACGTAGAAGGCAAGCCACAGCAAGGATCAAATGTAATCGTAAACAAAATCTGTGGTTGGAAGATGAGCAACAGCGAGAACTACAATGGAATTCAGAAGAATAAAAATCCTATAAAATGTATGATTGTGTGAAGTATAAAGAGGAAGGAGGAAATAGTTAATGAAATCTGTGGTTAAAAGACACAAAGGCAAAGCAAGAAACATTAAAAAATGTCTGAAGCAATGAAAGTTCAAAATTAAGAAGAAAAAATTTCGCTGTTAGAAGGCATGCTACAGCGACTTTCAGAATGTGTCTAAAGTGAAAGTGAAGAACAAAGAACTGTGTGGTTAGAAGACAAGTGACAGGAAGAATCAGAACGAGTCAAAATGCAAGTAAAGAAAAAAGAAATATTAGGTTAGAAGAACAACACCGTTGCAATCTTTGACGCCATCACGCTATGGAACAAAACCCAGAACAAATCTACAAAGAAGCCGTAAATTACGCAAGTTGTAATTACAGGTCATTGGGAGCTTTCAGAGTTGAATATATTCACTGTGGAGCTCTCCATTTTCCTGAGGAAAGAATAGAAAGCAAAGGTGCATGGTTCCTAAAGAGTTCCACTGACAAATCTGAAACTTGAACTCGTCTTTTACTTTAGCTTCATCAACGAAAGCAATGATAACACCATTAATAGTGGTAATGTTTTCAGCTTCAAACTAGCTGAAAAAATTTATCACAAAATCAGTTAAGCGGCACATCCTTCACAAACCACTTAAGGTGATTTGGACCGCCTTCATAAGGCCAAATGCAATTTTTAGACCCGGATGGAGCTGTTGAAGAACGCCTTGCACATCCTTTAAATTATGGGATCTCTCGTAACTTAATGAATTCTTTGGAAGAAATATTGCGAGATATAAACAACTATGACAAACGGTTCATAAAAAATGAGAAGTGGAGGATGATGGAAATCAACATGTTGCTCCACTGGGACAACAGCCTCCAAACGTTCAGCTCATTTTTAATGTGCCAGATGGTTTCAATTATAGATGGCTCAACCCTCTTGCGTGTAATGAAGTATAGGCTGTTCTTACTCTTAATGCTGACAATAGTTGTACGTCAAATGCAATGGCTGTAAGACAACGTTTCAAAATTTTGTCTGTTAAAAAAAAACGACCATCTTGTGGAACCCTTTACCTACCGACTTTTATCCAGCTGGAACGTCAGGATGGAAATTGAATATGCCACCTCAAACACCTTATGCAATTCGTCCACATCTAACACGGCTTGAATTAGCGAAACATTGTGTCACTTTTCGACCTTGACGCGCCAAAAGTCTTTCTCTGCAAGCCTTAACACCCGGCCCGTGTCGGATAGGTTTTAATGCTTTCCACTCCTGTGGAAGACTTTTCCGACAGTATTTTGTGGATACAGATATTTGTATTGAGCGTGATCGTATCCAATTGATAAAATTGAACCAAAAAAAATGTTATGGCCGAAAACTACGTAGGTTTTACACGACGTCACACTACCGACATGAACCATCAGATCATCACGCTACTATGCTGAACATTTCGAAGATGCTACGGTTAGGTTAGGTTAAGTTAGGTAAAATACCACATTTTGTTGATAGGAGCTTAAAAGTGTCTGTAATAGGTTCACCGATATCTTGAATTTAATATTGTAATTTTCATTACAGTACCAAGTACATCAAAATGAAGCATTTTTTTCCCCACCAGACTCGATCTTAGGTCTATCCATACCTGAAAACCAGGATTTTCTATGATTTTCTTTTGGTCGGTATAAAATATTAAAGGTCAGTTTTCGTGTGAAAAGTTTCACCTGTGTTCCCCAACCGAACCATGAAAAGCAATATGCGGAAACTAACTCGGTAAATTTGACAATGCTTTTCGCACTTCAAAATTGAAAGATGTTGCAGAAAACTGGAAAATATATTATTTACAGACATGTATTGAGCTTTTAATCACGTAATATTTCATCTCTATCCTCCATACGATAATCTAAGTGTTTATCTTGTATCTACCGCTTGCCAAACTAGGCTAGCCAAAGGGGATTTTCAACCTGTCTTTGGTACACTTGAATGTGTCATGTGTTTATTTCTTTTCATTGATTCCTGCAATTGAAACGAAAAATTTGATGTTTATGCTTCATGTGATACAAGTTAAGCAATAAAAATAGCCCTTTTGGATAAATGTTTGGAAGAGATAAATATGGTAAAAAAACATAATTGTTCCTCCCGAATCATACTCTTCTAGGTGCTTATAGATTGCTTAAAATTAAGATTGTTAGGCCTAAATTAATTCCTAGCTTAGATGTGTATCTATTTCATGATATATTCACTTCTTTCCATTTTCTATTTGTTAAAAAGATGTTAGCATTAGCCTATATTTTACTCATTCAATCCCTGGATTTTGACACAGTTTGCTTCCAATTCATGGCTGTGTTTTTCTTCTGCTACAGCGATCGAGAAAGTTATATTTTCTTTTGTTTCATGATATTTTTTCTGCTAACACTCTGCTGATTTTTAACACATGTTCCTTAATTTTAAAATTGGCGGGAGCTTGTGAAAAAAAAATAAAGATCTTCTTCATTAAAAGTTGAATTCCTGGGTTTTCCTAATTTCTTAGAGACGTATTTGGTTGTGCCAATCAATCAATTTATTTATTTAAAAAAAACATAATCAGTTAATTAGCTTCGACTCAAAAGCATAGTTTTTGTGAGTCAAAAACTAAGAAAAAAAATAAAAAAGCAAGCAAACAGATAGAGCAAGTAAATACAAAAGAAAGCTTGAAAATAAAGACGTTAATGCAAAAGCAAAAGTGAACAAACACAATAAATAAATCATAGAGAAACTAATTCAAATGAATTTGAAAATTGATACGGGAGGGAAATTTCGATATGTTGCAAGAATTTTTTTTTTAGGGAGGAGAAGTTCTCGAGATTTTTTTGAAGTTTCGGGAAAGGAATTTCAAAGCATGAAAGAAGTGAAATTTGGGATTGGCCAGCAAAGCTGGTGGTCATTTTTGGTGTCCATGTTACATTAAGATCACTTGCCACTTTGAGGGTGTTTCCCCCCTTTTTTGAAAATCAGACAAATTTTCTCAAACTCGTAGCTTTTTTAGAATTTCGGATATTATTGACCCGGGTCGTTCCTTGCTTACACACCAACTGTTTTATAGGACACTGTTTAATGTGATACCTAACAAAGTAATTTTTATGTCTTTTGCTTTCAGTTCTGGAAACAAACAAAATTTATTCCGAATATGAGGCCATGCTGCCTCTTCAACCCCTCAATCTTTACGATAAGTTTAACTCGGCTTTAACTGAATCGAAGTTAATCTGTGTATGAGGAGGACTGCTCCTCTCCTGTTAACCTCCACTCTTTACGCTAAAGTTTGACTCTGCGCCAAATGCCATAAGAACAACCGTTCAAACAAACGGAATGAGATAGGCTAACTATTTCCACTGTGCCTCAAGAATGAAAAAAAAATATTCAAATTTTTTGAAGGCAATCGGTAAATCACACAATTTCAATTACTGGTTGACTACTTTTGCTGCAGTGATAAATTATTTGGTTAAAGCACTATAACCGCACTACAGAGGTACCAAAAGCTGGTTTATATTCAAAAATCGATGAACTAGTACCAGACCGTGTTGGGCGACAAGTCACAAAAGATAAAGTAGACTATACGGTATATCCTTTCGTGGAAACAGAAGCCTAGTGACTGTGTACTGAAGAACACTCGTTTGGTGGGATGCCTTCAGATACCCGTTGCATAGCTTCAAACAATTATTTTGAGACCCAGTTATATAGTTATGTGTTGTTTCAGCGCATTGTTTTGTTCGGGCTTGATCAGAATTCAAGTTAGGATTTCGTTTTTGACTGCCTTTCTTAATTGACGATTCCCCCTAACGTTTGACCCCTTAATTTAAATTTCTGCCAATTACGTCTTAATTGGCATTTCGTCAATGGAAAGACAGCAGGTGAACAGTCATGATGAGGGTTGCTTCACCACCTTCCTAAAGTTCATACCAAAGAGATTGGCAAAGTTTTGAAAGTTGGAAATTCGGTAATTTAACAAGGGAAAGATAGTATTAAAGACTACAAGCGCCTCTAATAGAATAGCAACTAATGATTTTATTAAACACGTGGAACATTTCAAAGAAACTTAGATAGTTAATATAATTAATCTATAATATCAAGTGATTTAAGCAGAAACTTCTTTGTAAGTGATAATCAATCAGTATTGATGGTTTTTAGGGATTATTTTAAGCCAAAATCCAGTGTGTACAAATTAGGTCTAATTTAGCTTGGAGATATCGTTACAGGTTATGTAGGTAGTAGAATTTAATCTGATAGGCGTACTGGTGACATGATTTTGCGGTTTTTACTCTCCCCCATATTTAAGATAGCTTAAAAATACAAGTATACAACAGTTGAGAGTGACTTAAAACCGATCAACGCTAGATGGCGTTAGTGACCTTTCCATTTTGACACTGTTTACAGTATCCATTCTCAAATTTTTCCCATATTCTCTGGTTCGTTCTATAAACACCCTTCCAAGTAACTTGTCAAGAGATAAACCTCGAATTTAGAGCATATGGATGGTTTATTTTAGTTTTTCAACCGGAATTGAACGTTTTTATTCTGAATCAGGCTCAATTTTGTGTTATACATACGGCAATATCACTATAATATTTTGAAAATCATTGTTTATTTTTCGGCAAGGGGAGATGGGTCCAAAAAAGTAAATTCCTATAAACTGGCTCCGTAAGTCAAGTGAATTAAGGATATTTTAGCTGCTTAGTTTTCGACATGATTCTTAAGCTTAATAATATACTGTCCTAAGGGTTTGGCTTAAATACAGGGTGAGTCATTTTATCGTTTTTAAATACAACATCTTCTTAGTAAATGAATGTACTCTACTAATTCCTTTTTTCACAACATAGTTTAAGAATGAGAATTTTATTTTGAGGTTTGTTTGAAAGATAATGTCGTGTAATTTCACACTATCATGGGCATAGTTGGGTCGTCCTTAATGCTATGCTGCACAGTTTCGGTATTTTCAAACAGACGTGCTTAATGACCTTTTCCAAATACAGACCTATCAACAACAGAACCATGTTTTTGGAAATGTTTTACCAAGTCAGTTATTGTAGACTTAGTTGGAGAATGCCTATCAGGGAAGTGGTGTTAATAAGATCGCTGTATTCTAGTTATTAATTTTCGATTTTTCTTTGGTTGTGATTTTATTCACATGTTAAAAATCAAAATCAGTTAACTGACAATAAATACATATATTGTTTGAAAATGGTAAAGTGACTAATGCACCATCTTATGCTTTCAGTAAAGAGCTGAATTTTTTTGCGATAAATTTAATTTTTGAACGCTTCGAACGTTGCGATAAATTTAATTTGACGTATCGTTGGGTTTTTGAGTGTAATTGGACCGTTTTCGGGCCTATGGACGAAAATATATGGAAAATTTCTCACATCAAACCGGTTCATTTTATCAGTAAAAGTGCAAACAGCAAAAGTAGAAACTGAAAATTTGGAAAAATTCAATTTTTTTACGGTGCGTTTTTCGACGAACGACTTTAAATCTTTCAATGCAGTTTTTGAACCGTTTTGACGCATCATCCTGTAGCAAATATGTGAAATCCGACGGACAGCGCAAAAACAGTCGTTTCCTGTGAAGATGCAGCCTTATAAACCTAGGGCTAGGTCTTGAAACGCTCTACTAACTTATATCAGGGATTCCGAGTCTATGGGGATCTTGGAGCACTTATTGAGTATGCGTGGTCTTTTTTGCGGGGGAAGATATTTTGCCCATGTTTTTTTTCTTTCTCTGTGCTTCGAAAATTTGTCATTTTGCCTATCTTCTCGGATTAGTGCTTAAATAATCCTTTTACCTTCCTATGCCACGGAGCTGCTGTTATGAATGTTGTCCTTTGCAGGAATTCCGTCGTTATCAATAAATAATTATTGTACTTACTAAAACATATGGAAATCTAGAGATACTAGAATGGCAAAACTTTTATAGGTACCTCTGTTTCCTCAAAGTAAACGATCTTTAGGCACTTACGATGAAGCATACCTCATGGGGGAGGGGATAATTATGTTTGAAAATCTACAGTGGTATAAAAAAAAAAACAAAGAGATTACAGATAATTTATAAAGCCGAACTGAAGAAACTAGAAGTTAACTTCTTCAATATATGTTTAAATACATATTTACAAATTTTTGATTCGATTTAAATGCTAGTTTAATTTCAGGTTTATGGATAAAAGCACTGCGCAAATTGAAAATTTTCGAATATTATTTTTGAAAATATTCTTACTTTTTCTAGGAAATGGTTGACCTAATTATGAGCAAAGAAAAACAAAAACAAGCAAATGAGGGTTTGAAGCCACCTGAACTGCCATCTACTTTTCGTGGAAAACAATCCTTCGGAGCTCCAGGCAAGATCAATTGCCATGTAAGTCATATGTATACGCATTTAATTTTGTGTGTGCGTGAGGGGGGGGGGGTATATTCAGATTGTAATGTTCCAAAGCAACATAAATTCCAAAAAGTCTATTTTTAGGTAGCTATTTGCAATTTTTCAGGGAGGAGCGGGCTCTTCGTAATGGTCTTGTTAGAAAGCCCCCCATCGCCTTTTTGCAGTCAAATTGTGTAATTTGTCTCAGAAATATTGTGTCTTATATTTAAAGTCAGAAAAGATTATCTTCATTACGCGGAACATTTCACAGGCTTAAAAAGCGGCTAGCTCAGACTGGCTTCAACTTTTTGAGCTGAACAAAGAAAATATAGTTTTCAGGTAGAAAGCGTCTCAACTGAATCGTCAAAATTGCTCAGCTTATGAGAAAACTTAGTTTGCTAAGCCCTATTATAATAGGGAAAAGCATTGCATAATTAATCAAGTCTATTTTCAGTTTTTTTTTTTTCGCCCTTATTTCAAAAGATACTAACAAGGAAATTGCGTGCAAGTTCTTTTCTTGTTGTGGAAAGGTGCTTTCACCGGAAGTTATTAGAAAGAGTTAAAGACTTTTTTTTTGATGAAAGCAATTTCAAATACAGCGTAGAATTTTGTAACACAAACTTCTTAATTATTTCAGTATAATTTATAAAATAAAAGGGAAACCTTGGTATAAAACATAGTTATACACAATATCCGTTCTTAATGTGTGTGTCTCCACATAGATTCTTCCAATTTATAAAGATGTGGCAAATTCGTTCTAAGATAATAATTAAAAAAATTCTTGGCTATATTTACTAAAATTTGAAATGTTTAACATTTTTACATATTAATTAAAAAAAACTTTTTCCACAAAATAGTTTTTCAAAAAACAGCAAACAACTCTATTTAAAAAAAAAAAAATAGCAAAAATAAAATAAAATAATCTACCAGGCTTGAAACTACCACAGATCAGTATCGATAAATAAATGCAACACAAAACGAACAGAAATTACAATAAATAACCGAGTCAAACCCAAAACGAGCAGAAATTAACATAAGTTGGGCGCAAAACCCCTATGCCTTCCCAAGGCCAGAACATAATTTGCACTTTACTGAAAAAATGCAAATGAATGTGCATTGTCAGTTTAATATACATATACGGATATTTAGTAATCAAAATGTTAATATTATTTGATTCATTAAAGTTATAAAAGTAAAAACATTTATATTTTATTCAGTAAAGTGCAAATTTTATATGGAGGGTATGGGGTATGGAGAAAAAACAAAAAAAAAACACATTGTGCCCACATCGTTCTTTACTTAGACAGCGCTACTGCGCTGCCTAAGATACGGGGTAGAGGGGGGTGTCCCCCGTCTTTAAGTTCCTCAAAAGGAAACACTAATTTTTGAGAAATTGCGATTGCTAATTTTGGGAAACAATAATCTTTGGGAAACACTAATTTTTGGGAAATTGCGATTGCTAATTTTGTGATTGCTAATTTTGGGAAACACTAATTTTTGGGAAACAGTAATTTTTGGGAAACTGCGATTGCTAATTTTGGGAAAGACTAATTTTTGGGAAACTGCGATTGCTAATTTTGGGAAAGACTAATTTTTGGGAAATTGCGATTGCTAATTTTGGGAAACACTAATTTTTGGGAAATGCGCTGGCTTTGAAATACTCGTTTCTAAATCATCAGGCTCTTCTCTCCTGTAATAAAATTGTCTCATGATCTTTTTTTTTTATTATGAATTCACAAAGATTTAATCCCTAGGTGAGGGTGTCTGAGTTTTTTTTCTATGGAGCGATCTGAAAACACGAACAAAATAATCTATTTTTGTTTTCATTTAAATTTTTGTCGGTAAGGGAGTAATTATGTCGGTAATGTAATTATGTCGGTAAATTAATGTCGGTAAGGGAATAGTTATGTCGGTAATGTAATTATGTCGGTAAAGTAATGTCGGTAAGGGAGGTAAGGATCGATTTTAAGTGGGAAATCGTGCTCTATATCCCCTAATCCTATGTGTTAGTATACACATTGGCTGGGCATTGACGCAGTTGCTGACTAGGTACTGCTTTGTTTAAAGAGTGTGAATGATTTTTTCCGAAGTTCAGAAGCTTAAAAAAAATCTTCCTATCGTGAATGTTTTCGTCATACCTTGAATATACACGGTGATCCGCGTTTTTTTTAGTCAAAAAGACGTATAAATTGAAAAAAAAGAAATTCTCCATCAAAAACATAAACGGTGTGAGACAAAATTTTGTATAAAATTGGATAAGAAGCACATTAACGCATATAAGACAGAATTGATAATTATTTTTTGATTGTTAGCATAAAAGCATCTTTATAATAAGATCTTGGGTTAAGTTTGATTTTAAATAAGACACAATTAACAATTTTGATGTAGTTTTTTTGAGGCCATAATTACTTCAATGGTTTAAACAATAGGAAAGTTGCAACTTGGAGTATTACAATATAGAAAACAACTATCGTATTGACATTTTGGACTGATGTATTCAGACATTTTGAACTCGACATGCATGCTCGACATGCTAGGAGTTTCAGAAACTCAAATCCCATTAGGTAGTAAACATGAATTAGACCAAAGGCGGATCCAGAAGTGCGGGGGCACCCTAGCATAGTCTAAAGTAGTGAAATTCACTTAATTAACTCAAGTTTGCGTTGATTAAACTTGCTCCTAACGCGAGTTTATCGAATCAACCTATTTTGCCCCCCCCCCCCTAAAAAATCCTGGATCCGCCCCTGAATTAGGCAATATAGAATTTATTTATTCAGGCAGGAAGGATGGGTTGCATAGGCAGGGAGTAGGGCTCATGATGAATAAGGAAGCTGCTAAGTTTAGTATAGGTTGAGAAGAGATTAATAATAGAGACATGATCCCGGGGTATGATGTTTTATTTGGAAACTTTAATGCCCAGGTTCGTCGAAACGAAATAGATGGTATCCCTGCCTTGGTAAATTTGGTGTAGGGAAAGAAAACTGTAATGGTTATACTTTATAACCATTTTGTACTTTATAACCAGCTGCAATTTTGTAGGTATAACGATCTAGTTATAACCAATACGGTATTTGGTCATAAAATGGCCCATAAGTTAACATGGCATTCACGTGATGGTAAGACAGTAAACCTTATTGATTATATTATTGTAAACAGAAGAGTAGCAGGATCGGTACAAGATACAAGGGTGTATAGGAGTGCTGTTGTTCGTGTTAAAAGTAAAGATCACCATGCACTAGTTGGTACTTTCTTCTGACCGACCGTATTTCAAACAGTAAGCTGTACGAAAAGTGTGGTTCAATTCCGCTGTCTTGGGCTATAACGAAAGAAATGTTGAGATGACTTGGGCACGCACTGTGGATGAAAGATGACAGATTACCAAAGATTGGCCTTTTCGGCCAACCATATAGGTCCAAACGGAAAGCAGATCGTCCCCGAGTGGGATGGAAGGAGGTCGTAAGGAAGGATATAATGCAAATTGGAACTTCTTGGGAGAGTTTGAAGAGGGAGGCGTTGAATAGATTGGAGCTGAGGAGATGCGTCTGTAGCTGTGTTGGCCTCCAGCTACTTGGTGCTTCAGTGAGTTGTCAGTAGTTGTAGTTGTAGCAAAAGCTCGGATTGGCTAAATACAAATTTTGGAACAAAAAAGATTTATAAACTTAGTAGAAAAAAAATTGGAATCATAGAATAAAATGGTTTGGGGTATTTTTTTTATTATATTGTCTAAAAAGCACATTTAACATTTGTTAGAAAACCATTCATTGACTTTTAGTACAAACTTTGAATAAAATAACGAACATTGATTTAAATATTTTTGAATAATTTGAATAAAACACTTTGATATTTTTGAATAATTTGAATAAAACACTTTGTATATTTGTATTCATCTTCAAAATATTAGTGTTAACTTGTAATCCAAACACCATATATTCAAAACGTGGTTTTGATGTGATTACACGCTCTAAAAGAAAAATAGCAATTTTAGCTATTTGTAAAATGAAGTCAGAGTGTTGTCAATATTTCTTCATTCTTTCTTCCTTTGGCTATTATACATAAGTTGTGTTTTGTTTCTTTTAGACTCAGCTCGTAATTTTCAAATTTATATAATATAATTTCATGCTTTTTTATATACCACCCAAATGTTAATTTGGGGCCTTAAGACAGACTTTGAATATCAGTCTGAAATGTTTGCCAATTTGTGTTCTTTATACTAGCCTAATTCTGTTGGTTTCTTTTTATACTTTTTCATTTTCTAGGATGCTTCAAATCTTTAATATCTCAATGTTTACCTAAATCTAATTTTCTAATTGGCTGTCCGCAGCTGGAAATTTCAGAGAAGAGAAAGAAAACTATTTTTTACGACTAGCTCTCTAGAATAGAGATAATCTAAAAGACCCTGCTGTTTCTTGATTAAAGGATTTTGTATTATATTCTGCTTGTTTTTAAAGAAGACAAATTGGATCCTGATGTATGTTGGAATATAGAACTTGAATAAGGTATGTAAATGAAAGGGCTTTTGTGTCCCCTCTAGCCAATTGAATCGTTTCAAATTGATTTAAAATAGTAACTGTTATTTCGGACAATCTTAAGAGTAAAAGGTTATTGCGAATTTGGAAATGATGCAGAGGAATAATACCAAAGGCACCTCCCAAACCTTAACTTCTAAAAACAAAGTTATCCAAGTTTCTAATAATCTTGGGTTTTTCTATGGCTCAGTAATAATCACAAATTCAGAAATGCACTATGTAATAACAGTTACCGCAGCACAGTGGCTAAGGTACTCTCCTTTACGTTTAGAGGTTGTAAGCTCCAGACATTTTGCGTTAAGGATACAAATAATGAATTATATAATAGGAAGATAATTTTCCTACTAAGCGGGCAGAAGAGGGACGGTTGCCCGTCGCAAGAGCCGGTTTACCCGCCGGGAGGGACCTCCCTTAAATTTCGGAGGCTATTTGAACGGGAATCGCCGCTTCCCCTGCTCTGTAGGATTTTATCGATTTATCTCTTTTCATGTACACATCAAGTGAAATAACAACCATTGCCTTTGGGTACCTTCTCACTGAGGACTTAAAATTGGCCCCGCCCACGAACGTTGCTCTCTCCGGAATCACTTCGTAACGAAATGGCAAGCCAGAAAGTTTTATTGAATCCTATGCTGAATTTTATTTTGCGAGCGAAAAAACTGGAATATGCAATAGATTCGATTGCGAAAATCGCTTGCGATTTTTATAAGACAGAAGAAATTGTTGAGGCTAAGAAAGCGTTATGGGCCCTTGGAATGCCCACGCGACCTACTGAACGACAGAAAGTTTGCGACAACGTCCAAGATATTGTGTGATCATTTGATGTGTGTGACGAGAAAAAGATGACTCCGTCCAGATTTGTCATATTTGAACCAGATCAAGTGCCGGTGGTCCCGGGGGAAACTACCGCGACACTTACTCGCAATTTCAGCGAATTCTATATGAAATTTAAAAGTTTTGCCGAACAAAAAAGTGTCAAGACTGTCCCTCAGCCTTCTGTACCTATGATAGTACCTGAAAACCCTACTTATGCAGTGGTCGTCAAGAATCCTCCGAAAAACCTTTACAATCCCAATGCATGCAAAGACTTTCTGGATTCTATAGCCGGCAGTTCTAGTTCAAGTATTATCACTTAAAAGCCTGGGAAGCATGAATGGCGTGTTGTCATGTCTGACAAAGCTGACGTAACTACACTTGCTTAAGCTATAGCTAAGGCTAACCAAGGTGCAGATACCATAGTGAAATCAAGTGCATATTTTGGTATTATCCGGCGTACTCCCCCCGGAACGTTTACTGCTGACATTCAGAGTTGTCTACAGAACTGTACTGAAGTTTCTCAAATACGGTCATCCAGATCTTTCCGCCTAAAATTTGAAAGTATAGAATACCTACAAAAAGCAATAGACATTCCACCTAAGATTGGCTACGAGCGGCTACCTGTGTCAGAATACAAGTTCCTGCCCTCTCAATGTTACAAATGTCAGGCATTTGGCCACACTGCTGCTAACTGGGTGATTGAGAGAAATGGTCACAGTGTGCTGGTCGGCATAAAAACTCTAAAGACACTCCCTGCCAGCTGCCCCTGAAGTGTGCACTCTGTGGTAAGACTGAGCACTGGTGTTACGCGTATAAGTGCCCTGTAGCCCAGAAGCTATTAAAATGAGTCTCTCTCTAAAAATCACTACCTGGAACATGAATAGTTCAGTGATTAATAAAAGACCTCTTCTGTGTCAGCTCATGGCTGATTGTGATTTGCTTTTTACAGGAACATTTCCTATCGAAAGAAAGACTAGACCTGCTGCAACTTGACGGTTTGGTTAAAGTTTTCAGTGTTCCTGCTTTATTTAGTGGGAGAGGAAGACCGTCCGGTGATGTTGCTCTACTTGTTCGCCGACCCTCTATCCACACCAATTTCGTCTGCTGATTTCTTTTTGTCAGTTCGATGCTAGACGTTGCCATTTTTTCTACATACATGCCAACTGATTAACATGACTTAAATTCAGAGCGAAAGTTCAGCATAGCGCGCAGTAAGCTTGCAAATTCTGTGGCAGAATCGCAGAAACAAGGCCTTACTGCTATTGTTGAAGGGGATATGAATTGTAACCTTAGTTATACTAAGAGTTCTAGGACAGAGGTCCTTCTTAGTTCTTGTCCTCAACTCAGTGCACTGAACAATGACCTGGCATTTACATATGTACATAATAGTTGGTCTACATCCAACCTTGACTTTTCCTCTGAACAAAATCGATTGCAATTTACTCCTCTTCCCGTGTTAACCATGCAATCAGTGCTTCTGACCACTTACCTGTGTCGAAAACGTTCCGCGTTGGCTCGAGTAATCCTTGCATTCCATTCAAGAATAATAGCCGCTGGGTCATGAAACAAGAGTGGGAAAAAATTGATGTTCCTATCTACCATTCAGTGTGTGACAACATATTGTCTAAAATCAAAATGTCTCACCCCCTATTACAGCCTAGCTCAAGCTTAAGTCAGGGTGCCAAGCGATTGTCACTGTCTACCTATTGCTCTGACATCGTGCACGCATTGAGAGTGGCAGAAACAGCGACTGTGCCTACGAGAAAAGTACGGATCGGATCACAAGAGAGTTATATTGTACTCTTTGGATATATTAACTTGGATACTTGGTAAGTTTTCCATTGGCTATATTCAGGTCTACCTTTTTGATCCCACCCACTGTCATCAGTCGCTGCTAGGCATTCATATACACAAGGTCGTATGCATTCGTTTTTCGCAAAACCTGTCTGACTGGTTTTTTGTGTGAAGAAATTAGACATTATAAATCTTGAAATGCGTTATAATATTAACGACGTTGCATTTGGCAAATTCTACGGCTATCCTTTATCGCCTGTTCGAATAGTTGGTATAACTGTATCAAAGAAGGAAAAATTTTATCAAGTATTTTGCTACGGATCATATTAAAAAGAATCATTTAGTGAGGCGTTCATTGTACCTTTTGAAGAAAATTTCGCCAATGCTTCAAAGAGAAAAAACAAAAGAAGTTCAAAGTGCATTCACGGAACTTGGCACATTTCCGGATATGTATAAAGAAATAATGGGAATTGCCTCGGCAGACAGTGTCTCTTGACTCTCGTCTATCCTTGTTAACGCACAGAATGAAATTGCAAAACTGAAAGAAAATCTTCGTTAAGATATTCACAAGCAGGTGACTGAGAAATGTTCAAGGGACAAAAATGTGATCAATCAACAAGCAATTAAAACTGTAGTCACTGATATTTATAATGCGATTAATCTGGACTACAGTTCCAAGTTCGCTAGTGTTGAAAAAATGCTTAAAGGGTTCCATGCTCAACTTATATTTCTAGAAAATCGTATCGAGATTCTAGAATACCGCAACGACAATCTATAACAGGAAAGAAGGTCGAATGCTCTTCTAATCCACGGACTGTCTAAGACAGGTGGAGAAACACTGACTAATAGTATTTTAGGACTATTTGGTAATAAGTTGGGGATCAGTATGATTGCTATGGATATTAGGTCATCCGAGCGCTTACATACTCGAGCAACTTCAGTGGATAATTTTCTCCCGCCTATTCTTGTCACCTTTCATTCCACTGATTGTGCAAAGCGCTTGTTTGCTTCAATCAATATTCAGTTTTTCTTTTGCTATCTGGAATTCTTTGTTTTTGTATCCTCAGTTTTTTTTATAAGTTTCTTGTTGGTTTGTTGTTTAGATATTTTAGAGTTGCAATCTTTGAGTGGTTTAATGTTTTATTATGGATATTATGAACGATAGACTTTTAGATATGGAAAGTAGTATGCTGTCTGTTAACCTTTTACTATCTACCCCCATTGCTAATGATAATTTAAGTGAAGGAAATATGCAAGCTATGAAAGCAAGTAATTATGTGGATAAACAGTCGCTGAAAAATTGGTCGGCTAAAGATGATATTGTTTTTTTTTCATTTTGGAATTGTCAAGGCCTTAGGACAGCATATCCTACCCTGTGTCACATTTTGAGTGATTTACAAGAATCACCGTAAGTAATAAAACTTCGTGAGACTTTTGTCTCAACTAGGAATAATTATTCAATTTGTGATTTTTATCGATCGAATTAAATATTATTTGTCAGAGGCTGGTATAATCGTTTTTGCAGATGATACTCTTTTACTTGTTGATGCGCCATCGGTTAATCTACTTTTTGATAAAATGAGAAAGGCATTGGTCGAGTTTATTGAGTGGGCAGATTTTAATCTTTTGGTAACAAGTTATTCCAAAACTAATTACATTTATTTTCTCGGACATGTAATATTGAAACTAATTCAGAACTAATTGTAGATGGTAATTTAATAAAAAGAATAAGGGTAGCAAAGTATTTGGGCTTTATGATTGATGAAAATCTATCATGGAAAACACACTCGGATATTATAGCTTGAAAATTGTCAAGATCTCTGGGTGTGTTACGCCGAATTAAAAACTTAGTTTCAAAGAAAATTATTAGAGTTTCCAGGATATTCTAGTAATATAAAAAAACGGCAGGTTATGGAGCGAGGGGTTTGATAAAAGAAGGAGTTTCATATTGGGTGACGGAAGATCTCTCGCTGGGGCTTGAGGGAAGGCTGGAGACTCTTTATTGAAATTGCTGGTAATTGTGATAAAAATATGGTTGTTGGTTTAGTATATAAGAATCAACTTCTTGATATTTCAAAACTAGACATTATCAAGTTAGTATTTTCGCGTATAAATATCTTAATAATTTGCTTCCCTCTTCTTTCGAAAGAAAATTTTTCCATTAGTAGGGATCTCAATAGTCATGATACACGAGGAGCATCGAATCTAGCACATCAATTTAGAAAAACGGCTAGAGCTTCTTTTGTAATAAGAAATTTTGCTCCCTGCGTATGGGATATAATACCGGTTGCAATTCGAAATGCAAGTCATCTGTTAACCTTCAAGGCCATAGCCAAAAGATTTTTCCTTGCAAAAGAATAGTATTTTATCTGTCTTTAAAAACAATGAAAAAACCCCGAGCTTCGTGAAGCCTGTCGTCGGTCACGGTTTTCGTTTCAGCTGTGGTGTGACAATGGTAGGCCTAAAGTGGGCACAGTTAATGAAATAAGATTGTATACGAAACGCAAATTCGCTAAATGTTTTGCTCAGCATCGTGCTCGTATTATAAAAGAAAACAGTGCTCGTATCGAAATCAACCCCTCCCTGGTTTAGAAATTTGTGAAAATAACAGAAGTGATTAGCGTTCCGACCCTCCCCATACAAGCCCCTCGGAGGAAGAGTGGTCTGACTACTACACTTCCGAGTTCTCTGTAACTGATCCTCAGCTTGAACAGGCTTTCGAAAAGGAACTCGACAAAAGGCTCTGCGAGCTTATCGTAAGTACGAGTTTTGTAGTACCCGTCTCCAGTGTTTGTGATGCCATCAATAAATTAAAAAGGAAGAATTCAAAGGGAGATGATAATATCTATGGCTTACATCTACTGAATGGCAGTCCGATGCTATTTGAGCACTTTACTATACCAAATGTCTTTTTCATTTGGTTTAGTGCCCGATTCGTTTTGTGTCGTTACCATCACTCCAGCTAAAAAAAAGGGAAAGGATCCATCTCAGTGCAGCTCGCATAGACCAATTAATGTTGCCCCGGTTTTGTGTAAAATTTTAGAAATTATGGTTATCAAGGAGGCACACTTGTGCCTCTATAAAGAGGCGACCCACCACAATGTTAAGCAATTTCAGGTCCTAGAGGTCGCAGAGAGACGGCGGTAATTGCATTTTATAGCCCAAGCTCAAACTCAGAAACTTGCAAAATTTCATCCTCCTCCGACTTTATCTTCATGGGGTAAACTGGGCCGGAAGTTTGGACCCTCCCACCACAGCCCCCTTTAACGTTGTCCGATTGGGCTGAAATTTAGAGGTTAAGCTTTCCTAGGGCCCGGGAGCTTATCCTCGAAATTTCAGCTCAATCCGATCACTCCTTCCCTGTTTTCAAAAAACCAAATATAGCCACTTACAATTCATCTCTTTTTTTTTTGTTAGCCACGCCTACAGGCCACAGTTGGCAACGGATCCGGTTGAATGAGGACTCATTCGAAGCAGAATTCGACCTGTTAGGGCCTTTTGATATTTTCAGACCGAAAAAATTATCCCCCGAATTTACATTTACGAAAAACCTCGTTTTCCTATATTAGCCCATGTTAATTTTTCCCTCCACACCCCCCCCTGTAACGTTGTCTGATCGGGCTGAAATTTAGAGGATAAGCTTTCCTGGGGCCTGGGAGCTTATCGTCGAAATTTCAGCTCAATCAGATCACTCCTTCCCTGTTTTCCACAAACCACCTATCAAGATTTTTGGGAATTTGCTTGCGTCGAAAATACCTTCTATTTGCTAAACAACAATTACTATTGTGTTTGTATAGTCCAGCGGCTGAGACTTCAGACTTTCAGGCGGAAAACTCGGGTTCGATTCACCATCAGAGCAACTTTTTTATATACTTTGAAAAGAAACTCAGTTTCTTTTTTAAATTATTTGAAAAAAATTACGTTTTCTAAAGAGTTAAAGAGGCTGAGTTACAAGGTCGACCCTTAAAACGTACAGGGATTAGGAGGCACAGTTGGGGGGCTGTTAAAGAGGCTGAGTCACAAGTTCGAACCTTAAAACGTACAGGGATTAGGAGGCACCCTGTACGACGTGATTTGAGTATTCAGGAATTAAAAGCCTTAACACAAGAATGTTCAAGAGCGGGGGGTTTGGGGGGCGGAAGCCCCCCAACTTTAACTCCTGACACGATCAGCTAACAGTTAGTCAAGCAATAATAAGTAATAAACTGTACAAAAACGTGCAGAAATTATTTGAAAAAAACTACGTTTTCTAAAGAGTTAAAGAGGCTGAGTTACAAGGTCGAACCTTAAAACGTACAGGGATTAGAGGCACAGTTGGGGCTGCCGCCCCCAAACCCCCGCTTTCGCAGCCTTTAAAAAAAAAAAATTTCTTTAAACTGAAAGTAAGGAGCGACATTAAAACTTAAAAAGAACAGAAATTATTCCGTATATGAAAGAGGCTGTGCCCTCCTCAACGCCTCGCTCTTTACGCTAAAGTTTTTATTGTTTAAAAAAAGAGTTGTGAGAAAGTCAAACTTTAGCGTAAAGAGCGAGGCGTTGAGGAGGGCACAGCCTCTTTCATATACGG
Organism: Artemia sp. Qi Xiang Cuo; assembly: GCF_049724085.1. Taxonomy (NCBI): domain Eukaryota; kingdom Metazoa; phylum Arthropoda; class Branchiopoda; order Anostraca; family Artemiidae; genus Artemia; species Artemia sp. Qi Xiang Cuo. Next base: position 60,748,036 of record NC_142809.1, on the reverse strand, counting down.
AATAATTTCTGTTCTTTTTAAGTTTTAATGTCGCTCCTTACTTTCAGTTTAAAAAAATTTTTTTTTTTTTAAAGGCTGCTAAAGGGGGGGTTTTTGGGGGCGGCAGCCCCCCAACTGTGCCTCCTAATCCCTGTACGTTTTAAGGTTCGACCTTGTAACTCAGCCTCTTTAACTCTTTAGAAAACGTAGTTTTTTTCAAATAATTGAGGAAATAGACCGAGTGTGTTATACACCCAACAACCAGTTTGGTTTCAAAAAGGGTAGCAGTAGAGAACATGTGCATCACCTCATCTGTAATATTCTCCTCGAGTGTGATCGGACCGGGTGATACATCGCTATTGCTGGTTTGGATGTGAGTCGAGCGTTCGACTCCGGTCTTCGTAGCCAGCTGTTGTTGAGTGCAAATAACCGTGGTCTTGAGAAGTAAGTAGTCCTCACTTTCCGTAATTTGTATCGAAAACTTAAAGTTAAGGTCAATATGAGTCTACTGGGTGGGATGAAAATTTCCTCTACTATCATCCCAGTCCAAAAAGCAGTCCGCCAAGGAGCGATTTTTTTGCCACCTTTTTATAATAACAGTATAGTTGAAACTCAGCAAGAGGTTAAGCCTAGTTTTCTGTATCTTGGTCTAGGTTTGTCATTATTATTCAATGATATTCTGAATTAAGTCGTTCTTTTTCCCGTTTTGAAGAGAATTTTGCGGCACTGAAAAGTTCATATGGGAAAATTGGTCTGTCTTTCAATGAGACTAAAACTGAGTTTACTTTGTTTAATCGTAAAGGAAGTGATCCGACCCCCGAAGTAAAACTCGGTGACAAAATAGTAAATAGTTTGTGATGTTAAGTCGACACATTCTTTGTTAATTGATGATTTTGTTTGCAAAGTCTGAAAAGCTTACGGTATACTTGTCTTTTTGAAAGCTTCATATGGTCGACAGATTCGGGCCCAGCTGTTTTCGGCGATGGTTATACCATATGTGCTGGCGCTATCTCCATTTTGGGCTCTTTTTATCTGATAAGAATAAACGTACGGTGCGTTCTTGCTTCTTTCGGTTTTGTAAATTTCTCTTGCGAGTGCCTTCTTGGAAACGTAACACAGCGATTAGTAACCAATACAATATATCCGACCCCTACACGGTTGTTCAGAAAAGAGTAGAGAGGTTATATACGAGCTTAACGGGAAATAAACTTTATGATACTCTGCGATATTTGTGTTTATTTATTGTCCTGTATATATTTATACCAGTGCGTTTCTTATTTGTTATTGCTCTTTTTTTTTCTTTTTCCATTTATTACTCCACTAGTGACGCTTTTGTCTGTATTTAGTGGGAAATAAAATTCATTCATTCACTTATTCATAAGTATCAAATAATTTTAAGTTTTTATGAGAAGAATTTAAAAATCTGGAAGGGAACCATGCAGAGACCTGGAAAACAATCAACTCAGTAATCCACCCAATCAGGAAATCGATTACCCTAGATTACCTAATCACCACAAGAAATGGCTGATAGGATGTGCGACTGTTTCGCAACTGTAGGGGATGACGTGGCAGATTTAAGAGTCTGTTGCTGTGAAGAGTAGTAATTTGTTCAGTTTTTGCCTGCTAATAGTGACGCTTCTGCTTATTTGCATTCAGCAAATGTTGAAGATCTCTTGATCAAGTCAGTTTGGAGTATGAAGAGTAATGCTACAGGCAGTGATTGTTCTTCGCTGAAAGTTTTGAAGCATATGTTTCCACTTGTAGCCAAACATTTAGTGTGCCTGTTCAAGTGTATAAAATGGGGCATTTTTCCTGGTTGTATTAAGTCCGTTAAAGTTACACCATTATTTAATGGTAGTTACAAGAATCCGTTACATAAACATAGACCTGTATTTCTTCTTCCAGTGTTCAGTCGGGTGTTTAAGAAGATAATCAATGCAAAATGTGATTCACTGTTTTGCTTGTGGCTGCTGTTCCATGTTAGCATCAACATTGCTAATTTTTTTTTCCATTCTTTCGATACTCAGGCTCAAACAACATTGCAAACTTGAGATAAGTCATTCGTGGAAAGTTAAATGCATAAAAATATGCATAAAAAGGCATAATCTATTTTGGAAAGGATAATCATTGTTAAGTTGAAGTAGTTAAGGATATGAGAAATGTTTTAGACATGTGAAGTATGCGCTTAAATTTGACGAAGAAGTTAACATTCAATTACTGAGTATTAGTTAAGTTAGAAAAAATCATAACTTATTCAGAAATCAATAAAAAAATTTAATTTGAAAGCAAATTCAAATATGTGTTTAAATTTAACGAATAAATTCAAATCTCATTGTTGGATATTAGTTAGATAAGAATAAATCATAGGTTATCCAGAACTACATGAAAAATTTGAATAAAAAAATTAAAATTGTAGGTAGAAATTCTTTAGGAAGAAGCTAGATAAACGTTTTTTCTCTTTTAGCTCTGTAATGCTAACATTCGTCGTATTGATTTTCAAGCTCATATGCTGGTTGCCCACTCAGCTGCATCAATTCAACAGTCGAATCATTTTAATTGCCCAGTTTGTCCAAAAACCTTTGCTACTTCCAAAGACTACTTCCAACATAAAATAATGGTAAGTCACATTGTACTCGTATTGATTTTCAAACTCATATGCTGGTTGCCCACTCAGCTGCATCAGTTCAACAGTCGAATCATTTTAATTGCCCAAAAACCTTTTGCTACTTCCAAAGAGTACTTCCAACTTATAATAATGGTAAGTCACATTGTACTTGTATTGATGTTCAAATTCATATGCTGGTTGCCCACTCAGCTGCATCAGTTCAACAGTCGAATCATTTTAATTGCCCAGTTTGTCCAAAAACCTTTGCTACTTCCAAAGACTACTTCCAACATAAAATAATGGTAAGTCACATTGTACTCGTATTGATTTTCAAACTCATATGCTGGTTGCCCACTCAGCTGCACCAGTTCAACAGTCGAATCATTTTAATTGCCCAAAAACCTTTTGCTACTTCCTAAGAGTACTTCCAACTTAAAATAATGGTAAGTCATATTGTACTTGTATTGATGTTCAAATTCATATGCTGGTTGCCCACTCAGCTGCATCAGTCCAAAAGTCGAATCATTTTAATCGCCCAGTTTGTCCAAAAACCTTTGCTACTTCCAAAGACTACTTCCAACATAAAATAATGGTAAGTCACATTGTACTTGTATTGATGTTCAAATTCATATGCTGGTTGCCCACTCAGCTGCATCAGTTCAACAGTCGAATCATTTTAATCGCCCAGTTTGTCCAAAAACCTTTGCTGCTTCCAAAGGCTACTTCCAGCATAAAATAATGGTAAGCCACATGGTACTCGTATTGATGTTCAAATTCATATGCTGGTTGCCCACTCAGCTGCATCAGTTCAACAGTCGAATCATTTTAATCACCCAGTTTGTCCAAAAACCTTTGCTACTTCCAAAGACTACTTCCAACTTAAAATAATGGTAAGTCACATTGTACTTGTATTGATGTTCAAATTCATATGCTGGTTGCCCACTCAGCTGCATCAGTTCAACAGACGAATCATTTTAATCGCCCAGTTTGTCCAAAAACCTTTGCTACTTCCAAAGACTACTTCCAACTTAAAATAATGGTAAGTCACATTGTACTTGTATTGATGTTCAAATTCATATGCTGGTTGCCCACTCAGCTGCATCAGTTCAACAGTCGAATCATTTTAATCGCCCAGTTTGTCCAAAAATCTTTGCTACTTCCAAAGACTACTTCCAACTTAAAATAATGGTAAGTCACATTGTACTTGTATTGATGTTCAAATTCATATGCTGTTTGCCCACTCAGCTGCATCAGTTCAACAATCGAATCATTTTAATTGCCCAGTTTGTCCAAAAACCTTTGCTACTTCCAAAGACTACTTCCAACATAAAATAATGGTAAGTCACATTGTACTCGTATTGATGTTCAAATTCATATGCTGGTTGCCCACTCAGCTGCATCAGTTCAACAGTCGAATCATTTTAATTGCCCAGTTTGTCCAAAAACCTTTGCTACTTCCAAAGACTACTTCCAACATAAAATAATGGTAAGTCACATTGTACTCGTATTGATGTTCAAATTCATATGCTGGTTGCCCACTCAGCTGCATCAGTTCAACAGTCGAATCATTTTAATCGCCCAGTTTGTCCAAAAACCTTTGCTGCTTCCAAAGACTACTTCCAACTTAAAATAATGGTAAGTCACATTGTACTCGTATTGATGTTCAAATTCATATGCTGGTTACCCACTCAGCTGCATCAGTTCAACAGTCGAACCATTTTAATTGCCCAGTTTGTCCAAAAACCTTTGCTACTTCCAAAGACTACTTCCAACATAAAATAATGGTAAGTCACATTGTACTAGTATTGATGTTCAAATTCATATGCTGGTTGCCCACTCAGCTGCATCAGTTTAACAGTCGAATCATTTTAATTGCCCCATTTGTCCAAAAACCTTTTCTACTTCCAAAGACTACTTCCAGCATTAAATAATGGTAAGTCACATTGTACTCGTATTGATGTTCAAATTCATATGCTGGTTGCCCACTCAGCTGCATCAGTTTAACAGTCGAATCATTTTAATTGCCCGATTTGTCCAAAATCCTTTTCTACTTCCAAAGACTACTTCCAGCATAAAATAATGGTAAGTCACATTGTACTCGTATTGATGTTCAAATTCATATGCTGGTTACCCACTCAGCTGCATCAGTTCAACAGTCGAACCATTTTAATTGCCCAGTTTGTCCAAAAACCTTTGCTACTTCCAAAGACTACTTCCAACATAAAATAATGGTAAGTCACATTGTACTCGTATTGATGTTCAAATTCATATGCTGGTTGCCCACTCAGCTGCATCAGTTCAACAGTCGAATCATTTTAATCGCCCAGTTTGTCCAAAAACCTTTGCTAATTCCAAAGACTACTTCCAACTTAAAATAATGGTAAGTCACATTGTACTTGTATTGATGTTCAAATTCATATGCTGTTTGCCCACTCAGCTGCATCAGTTCAACACTCGAATCATTTTAATTGCCCAGTTTGTCCAAAAACCTTTGCTACTTCCAAAGACTACTTCCAACATAAAATAATGGTAAGTCACATTGCACTCGTATTGATGTTCAAATTCATATGCTGGTTGCCCACTCAGCTGCATCAGTTCAACAGTCGAATCATTTTAATTGCCCAGTTTGTCCAAAAACCTTTGCTACTTCCAAGGTCTACTTTCAACATAAAATAATGGTAAGTCACATTGTACTCGTATTGATGTTCAAATTCATATGCTGGTTGCCCACTCAGCTGCATCAGTTCAACAGTCGAATCATTTTAATCGCCCAGTTTGTCCAAAAACCTTTGCTACTTCCAAAGACTACTTCCAACTTAAAATAATGGTAAGTTACATTGTACTTGTATTGATGTTCAAATTCATATGCTGGTTGCTCACTCAGCTGCATCAGTTCAACAGTCGAATCATTTTAATTGCCCAGTTTGTCCAAAAACCTTTGCTACTTCCAAAGACTTCCAAATTCATATGCTGGTTGCCCACTCAGCTGCATCAGTTTAACAGTCGAATCATTTTAATTGCCCCATTTGTCCAAAAACCTTTTCTACTTCCAAAGACTACTTCCAGCATAAAATAATGGTAAGTCACATTGTACTTGTATTGATGTTCAAATTCATATGCTGGTTGCCCACTCAGCTGCATCAGTTCAACAGTCGAATCATTTTAATTGCCCAGCTTGTCTAAAAACATTTGCTTCTTCCAAAGACTACTCAAATAAAATAATGTTAAGTCACATTTACTCATCAGTCATCATGATTTCTTGCTTTGCGCTTATTTTTCGTGTTTTATTGGATACAAAGGATATAATTATTGGCTGTGCGAAAACTTGAATAAAACACAGTGGTGTCAATTCACGGGTGTAGGGAAGATTGGGGGAGGCAAAACATATGTCCCAAAATCTAGGACGGAGGTAATTTTACTGTTTTTCAAGAAAAATACCAAAAAAAGGCATCTTTCAATGAGAATACCTCAGATGATGGGATTTTTTAAATCTAGGAGAGGTGGCAAAAAAACTAGGGGAAAACGTTAAAATTTTAATAACGGTAAAATATATGGGAAATTCTGGTAACTTACACATTCCATTCACTCCAGATTTCAGATCTGACTTCAATTTGGACTTTTTCCCATGTTACCTGCATAGGGTTTGCTGAAAAGTGCCACTCGTTAAGCTTCTTCAGAAAAATCGTAAAAAAAAGGATATATATTTTTAATGCCTTTGTGCGATTGATGTCTCTGGGCTAAGTTGGAAATGTATGTTGGTCTCCCTGTGGCTAATAGAGCCTGTGTGTCTGTAGGGGGGGGGGGGCATACGATTTTGTATTTTGCGTATCCTTCGATTTTTTAAAGTTGTCGTTGAGTTTTTTGAATAAACCTGTCTATCTAAATCTTTAATCACCATCTTCAGAAAATGTTAAAACCTTGTGACTCACTCATTTCTGAAATTATCAAAATCGGCAAAGTTGAATTTTTGAGCTCATTACATTAATTCATTTAAAACAAGTCAAATACTCTAGTGATTTCAAATCAGTATATTAGCATCAATTGGGTTCCATTGTAACTGAACCACCGTGTAACTGAATCCCAAGCAACTGAACCCCTGTAACTGAACCACCGTGCCACTGAACCACCATACAACTGAATCACCGTGCAATTGAATCCCCGTGCAACTGAACCCTGTTGCTACTGAAACCTCATGCAACTGAACCCCCTTTAACTGAACCCTCGTGTAACTTAACCCCCGTACAACTCAACCCCATTTAACTAAACCCCCGTGTAACCGAACCACCATGTAACTGAATCCCCGCGCAAGCAAGTGAACCACCGTGCAACTGAACTACCGTGCAAATGAACCACTTTGCAACTGAGCCACTTTGCAACTGAACCCTCGTGTAACTGAACCCTCATGCAACTCAACCACCGTACTTAAATTTTTTTCTTTATAATTTATTATTCAGTAATTATTATTATTATCTCTTATTTTATTGTTCTTTATTTGTGTTTATTTCAGTGATGATTTGGTTATTTTTATAATTTAGTAAATGTGTACTGGTTGCGTTTTTCAAGCATATATGTGCTTTATTTGTAACCGGTCGTCAAGCCGGCATGAATCAGTTTTAGTAAAGTGGCTGAATCTTGAATCTTGACATTGGGTAAAACACAAGTTAGAATCTTCACATGTTCATCCTTGTTGGAATTGTTTGCTTTTTTAAGTCTTTATTTAAATTATTGTCAAGATGATTTATAAAAATGCTCTGTTTTGTTGTCACAAAAACAAAGAAAATCGGACTTCATAAACTTTGAAATCCAGATTTATTTCTCTTTTTTATGTCTGTTAATCTGGGTTCCCTTCACCCTGTCACTTTCTACGGGTCTAAGCGTTTACCCCCCTCCCCCACGGAAAATTTCCCCTCCTCCACCCACGGAAACTCCATCACCTGGAAAACACCCCCCTCGCGGAAATTACGGTTTTCAAAATTTAAAAATGTTCTTGGAGTCGTGTTATTTTTTAGTTTAATTGAGAAGTTCTAAGGGAAATGAAAAAGAGGAATTTATGTGTACATCTTGCCCCCCTCCTCCGTGCAAATACTTTCTTATCATGAAAGATCCTCCAGAACCCCCCCCCCCCACAAAAAATTTCCGCATGTTTCCCAATGACAAATACTATGTGTAAACAATAGACAAATAAAAAAAACTTAAAAAGGAACTGAAGATTCTGCAATGAGGTTATCTGATTGTTTTGTAAATGGGAAGAGAGGGAGATACCTCAAAGGGTGCATTTTGATGCCAAAACATCTCAGCTCTCATTGAGCCTTCAAATAAATACATAATTAGCTCTAAGGGGGAGACGACAGGAGGATGGAGGTAGAAATTGTTTGATAATCCCCAGACATTTCTAGTCTTTTTAATAAGCCGAAAGTACTTGGAGACTACCCAACCACAAGAGGTATTTTTTGTTTGGACGGGGGGGGGGGATTTTCCACGGGTAGGTATTTTCTGGGAGGGGGTATTTTCCGTGAGGTGTTATTTTCCGCGGGATATTAAGGGATGTTTTTTTACGGGGGGGGGGACTTTGCTTATTTTGTTGTTTTCATTTTGTGGTATTTTCTACGATCGAAGTTCATTATCGTTTGGTTTGAAAAAAGGTTAATTACCTGCTTCGGTGCAGTGGTTCAGTTGCACGATGGTTCAGTTACACGAGGGTTCAGTTACACGGTGGTTCAGTTGCACGATGGTTCAGTTACACGGGAGTTCAGTTGCACGGTGGTTCAGTTGCACGGTCCTGCTTCGGTGCAGTGGTTCAGTTGCACAATGGTTCAGTTCCACGAGGGTTCAGTTGCATGGTGGTTATGTTGCACGATGGTTCAGTTACACGGGGGTTCAGTTGCACGACGGTTCAGTTGCACGGTGGTCCAGTTGTACGGTGGTTCAGTTGCACGGGGGTTCAGTTGCACGGGGGTTCAGTTACACGGGGGTTTAGTTACATGAGAGTTTAGTTACATGCGGGTTTAGTTACATTGGGGTTCAGTTTAATGGGGTTGAGTTGCACTGGGGTTTAGTTACACGAGGGTTTAGTTAAATGGGGTTCAGTTTCCCGGTAGATAAGTTACACGAGGGTTCAGTTGAACGGGGGTTCAGTTTTCACGGTGGTTCAGTTACATGGTGGTTCAGTTACACGATGGTTCAGTTACAGGGGTTCAGTTGCTTGTGGTTCAGTTACACGCACACCCATCAATTGATATCTGTAGTAACCTTTTTAATGAAAGGCACGCGAGCGGTGTAGGAAGAGCTAGGAAACAAAGGAACTTCATGGGGGGGGGGAGAAAAGAGTGAAGCTCTGAATGGATTGGGTTGGAGGAGGAGCTTGCGCTGCTGTGTGAGCCTCAGATGCACTGCAACGAGTTCTTAGTAGTAGTTCTCAACATCATAACTATTGTAAACCACCGCCTCTCCTTATCGAGCAATGCTATCTATGAAGGTTTTATCTTTTGTGGTACAGCTAGTAATTTTCTAATTGATTGCTTGCTATTGAACTAGAGTTTGAACTTCTCTATGAAACCTTTCTTGAAATATAATAACTTACCTTTTTACTACGGCTCAGCTTCATCACTTCCCCAAAGGGTGCTTTAAACTGGTTTTAATCAGAATATTTTTCTCAAAACTTTGAATATTGAAAAATTAATTAAAACTTTGCTATTGAAACTTCAAAACAAGTTGTGTTTAATAGCATTGCCATACTTCCTATTTTAAAAATTTGTCAGTAGACTGCAAATTTAGATAGTTTTGACAAAAGATAAGATCAACAAGAGAAAAATCCCAACACTCACATGAATACTAACTCAACAAGAGAAAAGCTCAACTTTTCAGCAACTCAGTGAGTGCTGGTTTTTAACTCAACAAGAGAAAAATCCCAACACTCAAATAAAACATGCCTGTGTTTAATTTATATTTGTTATTTTAATGAATCTTAAGTAAATACGTTGTTGGATGTTCGAACTTCATAAGAATAGAAATCATTTAACAAATCTCAGTTTTTTTTAAACAGTAGTATTTTCATACTCGTTTTTCTTTAATGTAAGTTGACTACAAATTCTAGAGAATTTAAATATATAATCGAACTTTGAATTTGAAGGATCTCGACCTTGGAATAATCATTGTATAAACGTTTTAACTGAATTGGGCTCTTGATTTCATGTAGAATTTAAAACAAAGCTATGCAAGGATTTTTTTTGGGGGGGGGGGCAGTTTTAATGAATTCCAGGAAACAGCTAAATAATGCAATAAATATCAGACAATCTGTAAAACTGAACCTTTCGGGTAAGGGGCCTGTGTTTGTCTCTGAGGCTCAATCATGAACAGGGTGTCGGTTTCAGGGATCGATAAAGAGTTACTGTTAGGGAGAGGGGCACCGACGAAACCTTGGCTTCCTTAATGTGTTTTTTGCCCCTTCACGTCCATAATTAGTGCAACTTTTGACATTCGGGGGGATGCACGGGCCCCTGAAACTACGCCATGAATCAGCTGGTTCCCAACCGGTCCCGTTTGGAACCTCAACAAGAGAAAAATTCAGTTAAAAAACTTGAATTTTCAATTAATCATATGTTCGATTAATCTATAGACATTATATCATCGAATTAGACACGCCGGTTTCAGCCATTAGTATCACCAAAATAATTGTATATATGTGTCAGTTCTCAAAAACGGCTCCATATTTTTTCGGAAAAATTGGTATAATTGGATATTCTCGCATAAAAAAAATGATCTAGATAGGTGAGAAGTCTGTTAAAAACCTTAAATTTGGTTTTATGCAAATGACGTCATGTAGTAAAAATTACAATGATGTCATGAAATCATATGATGACGCCATGTAGTAAAATTGCAATGTCGTCATTTATGTAATGTACTTCATGACATAATATGATGTCATTCATATCCGGGTTGCAGCGGTAGTTAGCAACCTAGAAAACTTAAAACTTTCAATATTTTGAATCTACCGTCTCTTGGCTTGAACAGCAAGGAAAATATATTGGCTTGAAAATAAAAAAAAATGGCTGGAACCCCGATATTCTGTGTGTACGGTATCTTTTTTTTCTCTATCTTTCTCCTCAGATAGCTTGGCACTGGAACATCGTAAAGAGTTGTTGAATAGCTCATTTTATATGAAATCGATGTGGTTAAAAAACCTTTTGTAATTAAAAAATACTTTTTTTTAATACAATCAATTTTATACGAAAAACTGCATTTTTCTATAATACATTTTATAGCTCATTTTATTCACCTCAGGAATTTGTCACATCTACGTGCTTTCCATTGCTAAATTGTCTGAAGTAATCAAAATCCAAAAATGTGACATGCTACACAGAACCTGTGAGCGAGTCAGTAAAAATCAACCTCTACAAGAAGAATCAAAACGTGTCAAAATTGAAAATGACAGCAATGGTGATTGGGTTTTGGATTTTGACATGGATAAGGTCATCAATACCTACCATATCTTTGAAAATCAAAAACCTGGACTAGATAAATCGTTGGAAGAAAAAGAAGTTTTATCCCACCACCTGAACAATTAAAAAAAACAAAGGTTCAGTGATATTTCTTTCATAATGACAAAAGATAAGCCGAGACAAAAGAAAAAGTTTTTGTCCCACCAGCTGAATAATTAAAAGAAACAAAGGTGGTCATTAATACCTACCATACCAATGAGCCGGGCGGGTGTTTGGGTAGGCAGACGGAGCAGATGACCATACCAACGCAGCGAGCGAGACTCAAGCTGCTCGGACAGGGGTGGGAGTTTGAAGGACCTGAGGATTTCCGAGTTTCGTACCCTGTCGGGCCATCGGGAGCTTTCGATTTTTTGGAGGTGTTTCTTCTGGATGGCATCTACCTTCAGTGTCTGTGTCTGAGTCAGCGACCAAGTCTCGGCAGAATAGAGCATAATGCTGGCAACCGAAGCAGAATATATTCGTGCTTTGGGGAGATGGTTGATCTGGGTTTTATGGAAGACTGTTTTTAGAAGGCGACCGAAGACAGAGTTTGCTTTTGCCGCTCTTGCTGATATTTCGGCATCTAGGCTTCCGTTTGAGCAGACAATTGAACCAAGGTAGGTAAACTGCTTGACTACCTCTACAGTCTGGCCGCAAATGTCCACAGATGACAGGGGGTTGGACGGCGTTTTCTCAACGGGCATTATCTTGGTCTTCGACCAATTTATTTTCAGACCGAGTTTCTCAGCGGCAGAGTTCAGTGTTTCCAGTGTAGTTTTGAGGTCACTAATGTTTTCGCATATTAGCGCCACGTCGTCGGCAAAGTCGACGTCTGAAAGAACTCTTCCAGCAAAGCCTGTGCCAAACGGCTGCACCTGCTGTGTTTTATTCAGGATGTGGTCTATTACACAGTTAAAAAGCTCAGGTGCAGCGGCACATCCTTGCCGGACACCATTTTTAATTTTGAAATATCCAGAAGGCCGTCCATTTACGATCACCACACTTTCAGTGTTATTATACAGCTCTTTGAGGAGACGGACGATTTTCGGGGGTACGCCAGCAGACTGGAGGATTAGCCATAGTGACTGCCTATCGACAGTGTCGAAGGCAGATCAAAAATCGACAAAGGCAATGTACGCCTTCCTCTTATATTCAAGAGTTTTATCTACTAGCTGTCTAATCGTATCGATTTGCTCGGTGGTAGACCTGCCTGGCATGAAGCCAGCTTGCTGTGGGTGACAGAGGGCATGAAGGTAGCTTGTTTCCCGTTTGAGAAGCAGCATAGTAAAGAGCTTTCCAGGAAATTAGAGTAAAGTTATGCCACGATAATTGCTACATTCTGCTTTGCTCCCCTTCCTCTTGTAGATTGGCACAAGTAGGCCCTTCTTCCAGTCTGAGGGGATATTTTCAGAGTACCACACAAGGTTAAACAGCATTTTTAACCAGAGGATCATGGCTGGATCATGGCTGGACCCCCATTTTAAAGGAATTCCGATGTTAGGCCACATATTCTTGGCGCTTTGTTATTCTTTAGCTTGCGGGTGGCAGCTTCGATTTCGACCCAGCTGCAAACGGCTGGAGGCGTCCTAGGGGAAGACCACGCACCAGATGGGCGGACGTCATCCGTGATCGGCTCGCCTCTAGAAACATCAACCCGGCTGAAGCGACAACCCTCGCCCTGAACCGACCACTCTGGAGAAGACTGACGGCGCTGATGACTGGTTCCCACTACGCTGGCGACGCTGCCGAGCAAGAGCTTTAAGTAAGTAAGTATATATATATATATATATATATATATATATATATATATATATATATATATATATACATATATATATATATATATATATATATTTATATATATATAAAATACCAGGAGCCCGGCACTCGGCCGGCTTCTATATATAGATTCTCACTGTCACTTGTCTTCTAAACACAGGCAATTTGAGCCTTTTCTTCATGTCATGACGTCCAAATGGGTGGTGTCTTTGTAAAACTATATTTTTTTTTATCGGGCCTTTAACTTTTGCCTCGGCTTGTCTTTTTTCATCATGAAAGGCATATCGCCGAACTATTGTTTTTTCAATTTTTCAGGCGGTGGAACAAAAACTAATTTTTGTTCCAACGATTTATCTACTCTAGGTTTTTGATTTTCAAAGATATAGTAGGCGTTGACGACCTCCTTTCTTTCTTTTAATTGTTCAGGTGGTGGCTTCTATATATAGATTCTCACTGTCACTTGTTTTATAAACGCAGACAATTTGAGCCTTTTCTTGATGTCACGACGTCCAAATGGACCTTAAATTAGAATTAGTGCCTTTGTAAAATTATGTTTTTTTTTCATTAGACCTTTAACTTTTGCCTGGGCTTGTCTTTTGTCATTATGAAACACATGTCACCGAACCATTGTTTCTTTTAATTGTTCATATGGTGGGAAAAAAACTTCTTTTTCTTCCAACGATTTATCTAGTCCAGGTTTTTGATTTTACAAGGTATGGAAGGCATTGATGATGACCTTTGTTAATTTATACACGTTTTGATTCTCGCTGTCCAGGTTGATACATCCAATTTACTGAAAGCACATAGCTTCATAGAGTACTATGTTGGTGAACTGGATTAGTAATTTGGAATACCGTATAGTTCGCATTACATTGAAGATTTGAATGCTCAATTAAAGAATCTTGATTCAGCTTGACTTAGCTTTGCAGATTTTTTCTGGTTTTATGTGAAGTGATGAAGCTAAGACTGTTAATTTCTTGTTTTTAATTTGTATTTTTTTTTTTATCGAGTAGCTTTTTTTATCGTGAGTTAGATTATTTGTAACTTTGATGTTGTTTTTTCGCTGAGCGCGGCTATATTGCACGAATGTGCAAATCTACCTATCAATTTACTTCATAGATGGGAAATATTCGCTTATGAATTATTCTTCTGAAAAGTCCTCATTCCATTGGCGTCAATTCACGGAAATTTAGCGGAGAGGGTTAAAAATGTATTTTTCAAAATCTATGGGTGCAAATTTGTCATTTTTTCCCAACGAAGATACCAAAAAAGGTATTTTTCAGTGAAAATTATGAAAAAAGGCATTGTTAAAAACCTAGTGGAGGCACATGCCGATCTTCCTCCCCAGTTGACGTCAGGTTGACGCATTATCCTACAGTTGTCCCCAGTTGACGCATTATCCTACAGTTGTCTCCAGTTGACGTATTATCCTACAGTTATCCCCAGTTGACGCATTATCCGACAGTTGTCCCCAGTTTACGCATTATCCTACAGTTGTCCCCAGTTGACGCATTATCCTACAGTTGTCCCCAGTTGACGCATTATCCTACAGTTATCCCCAGTTGACGCATTATCCTACAGTTGTCCCCAGTTGACGCATTATCCTACAGAATCTGTTGATTTTCTTAAGAAAGTTGTGAACATGATGTTTCATAAAGTGGACATAATATTGGTTGTACAGTAATTTGAATTTAACCCTTCTTTCACCAATTATTTTTCTGGACAGGGGTATCTTTTTTTTTTTTTTTTTTTTTTTTTTTTTTTTTTTTGCTTAAACCAGCTGTTTAGGACATAGATGAGCTATAACTAAATGAGTTGCTCAAATTCATTTGTTATGGCATGCAAAATAGATTATTCATTTATCTGGACAATATGACCTGCTTGCAATAAAAATGCAAGTACATTCAACGTGAATTCACATGAAAATGAGTTAACAACTTCTTTTACATGTGAAAGAGCTGAACTTCACGTTGAGATATATATACCTGAAATGTGTGCTTACGTTTTATCATTAAAACACATGTTAACAACCTTTTTGGGACTTCCTAAAGGAGTATGGTCAAATATCAGAGTGTATTTTCTGAGTGACATTCTTGGTTAACCGGCTAGTTTTTGGGTAGATATGTTGGCATGGATAAGAGCTATGAGAATATCTATCCGGAGCCAGGGTTGCCACTCCTAGTTATTCGTCATTATTTCTAATTATTTTTTAAGTTGCCTAAACATAAAAAATCTCTAAATCTGGGCATAAATCACAAGATTATTGAAGAAAATCACTAGAAATCACTAAAATCTAGTGATTTTTTTCACCGGGCTTCAACCCTGTCCAAAACGGACTGAGATCCAGCTTCGTTCTCCCACTCCATCTGTAAGTTTTTTTTTTACAGCCAGATTAATCATCGGTAATATCAATCGTAGTGGCCACTTGTAGGACTGGATAAACGTACAATGAAACTCTTGAGGTGCCATGTTTTATTCATTTCACTATACTTGGATTACATTTATTAAGAGCCTCTGTTCCTGGAACTTTAATTGTGTCTACCATTGTACTGCTGCATTTTCCCAGTAGCAACTGTGTTGTCTCGCCATTAGACTGCAACCAGCTCCTGTGCATCTCACATATTGTTTCCATGGGTCCTCATCCTTTCTTTTCATTTTCTTTTCTGATTTGACGGGCATCTGGCCTTGCAGATGCATGAGTATTACCATTTTTCAGTCTCAGAGGGTGAAGTGCAGTTGAGGTAAAGAAACTGTTGATGTTGAGCTTTGTCTGTTTAGGGACAGTTCACCCAGTCATAAGCTATACAATGGTACCACCACAAAGCCTCAATGCTCTGTATTTGTCAGGATTGATGTTCTTCTTTCCCTAACTTCAAATATTTTGCTATTCTATCAGAACTGCTCAGTCAACACAGCCCGATACGCAAGCACTGCTGTCTGTTTTTTTTTTAATATCTCAGTCTGACAAAGGACAGGGACATACACTCTGACCTAAAAATCAACTATATGCTGTTTGTTGTATTCGTCCCCAGTAATATAGTCATATCTTTGACGCAAAGAATTGGAATCAACCATAGCATGGATAAAAAAACAACTGTCAATCCCTCAGGGCCTATGGTCATATATTTTTTCGACTGTAAAGCAGACCAATTTTTTATTTATCTTATGTCGGATTATATATTTATAATCTGACATAAGATATATATATACATATATATATATATATATATATATATATATATATATATATATATATATATATATATATATATATATATATATATATATATATATATATATATATATATATATATATATATATATATATATATATATATATATATATATATATATATATATATATATATATATATATATATATATATATATATATATATATATATATATACCAATAGTTGCGAAAACTTTCTTCAAAATGACAAATCATAGCGCAATCATAACAAAAAAGTTTTTTTTTTTATTAACAAAAGAGGGCATTTTTGATCCTAGATTTCTCAAAAAGGCTTTTAGTATTAAGGTGAAAATTTAAGGAAATGTTGAGAGGGATGCCAAACATAATCAAAATACATTTTGTCCTTGCTGGTTGAGAAAAGGAAATATTAGCAATAGCTAAGCAACGGCTGATTGTATTAGGTTGAAACTTTCAATGCATGTTTAGAAGGAGTTGAAGAGAGACTGGTGGCCAAGCAGACGCTTTCCTCTTCTTGCCCTTTTTGTGCGCCCCTCTCGTTAACAGTGGTCAAAATTTTGCAATTGTCATTTGTTCAAAGTAGTTAAAAGGTCTAATAGTTAGGGAGGGGGTGGATGCCTCAAAGCGTTTATTTCAACGCCAAAACATCCTACCTCTTAATCGAGATTTAAGATAAATACAGAATTAGCTGTAAGGGGTGGGGGAGGTAGGAATTGATGTACAATACCTCTTTATTTCGGGAAACAATTCTGGTCTACGCTGTTATTATAAAAATAAAGAGTAACAATAAGCCCAAAATTAGCCAAATATATTCTGTATAGGAGGGCGGCTGCCTGTTCCTCATCTTAAGCCTCCCCCTCATGGTCGTAGAAACTCCGGAGGATGCTCTTCCGGTCGGAAATTTAGAGTTTTAGTCCTTTTTTTTAATTGTAAGTGATCGGAAAACTAGTCAGTCCCAGTACCAGAACTGTTTTGATGTCTGGTACTTTTTAAGATCTGGAAAGTTGTCACACATTTATGATATTTCTTTGGTAAAAAATACAACAAACATCTGCAGGTGAGAGCTTTAAACCTCTACAGTAAGGTTTTCTGATTGTTTTGTTGCTAGGGAGACATCTAAATCTCATTGAGCCTTTAGGAATTAAATAAAAAAAAACAAGTTTTTTTTAACTGAAAGTAAGGAGCGACATTAAAACTTAAAACGAACAGAAATTTTTGCGTATATGAAAGGGGCTGTCCCCTCCTCAACGCTTCGCTCTTTACGCTAAAGTTTTTCATTGTTTATAAAAATAGAGTTGTGAGAAAGTCAAACTTTAGCGTAAAAAGCGAGGCGTCGAGGAGGGGACAGCAGTAGTAACCAAGGTACTACTTTGCATAGGCCCCCGTACCAAACAGGTTTCTGGTAGGTATAGTCTGGTTTGGTAGGTACAATCTGGTTTGATGGATATAATCTGGTTTGATGAGCATAGTCTGGTTTGGTTTTTCAAAGAGAGTGACTATCCCCATGCATATAGGTAAATATTTCTATAGGGCATTACACCTTTTCAAAGAGATTCAGGGCTCCCTCACATTCCGGGCCAACCAGATAGGTTTCTAGGCCAACCAGACATGGTCTTATACTTTTGAGGACTTGTCTTTCACTTTGATGAAGGACAAGTTTTTCTGACGCAATTTACCGGATTTCTAATTCACGGTATACATGACCGGTTATGACAGCTAAATATGATATAACATGACATGACACACATGACATATATAAACATGACAGCTAAATATGATATACATATATTTAGCTGCCAATATAATCAATTATTTTATTCCAGTTTTTCTAAACCAGTATTGTCTATAACTTAATTTACGTAGACAATGAACGATATTAATTAATGTTTTGAATAATAGGAGTGTGAATGATTTTAATTAGTGATTGGATTGTATGACGGTGGAGAAAAAAAAAGGATTAAACTGATTAACAGTTAAGGTAACCCCGAAGGGGTTGTTAACTCAGGTAATATGTTACTTGACCTAGCTTTACCTCTCCGATGTGTTCTGTATAATACACAAATAACTTTTTAAAATTTTTTCAAATTGAAAATAATATCTACCGTTCCCTTCGTTCCCCCATTTCTGAGGGGGAGGAGTGGGTTGGAGAGGGGGGAGGGGGAGTCAATTTTGGAGGTATAACAAGTACCATTCATTGCGATCGTAGCTCTATGTTGGCTCGTTTTAAATACTTCATCTTGTCTATTCATTTGTGTTAAATAAAAATCTGGAATCTGGAAAATGAAAAAAATAAGTATTTAAACAAAATGTACGATGCTGCTAATTAAGGAATAGTTATACGACGTAGAAATTTAATTCAAGAAATTATGAAGAAATTCTCAGTAAGTAACAATTTCTTTCTTCAAGTCAACTCTTGGATACACAATGCGGAAATTTCATTCAAGAAATTATGAAAATATTTGTAAGCAAGTAATAAACTCTTTTTTTTATTTATCCTCTTGGATATACAGTACAGTTAGTAAATACAATAAATGATTGAAAAATTTTGAGAAATTAACTTTTTATTCTCTTCCTAATCTCGTTAAATAAATTACTATAAAATTCTAAGTGAGTAAAAAAATTCTAATTTATCTCCCTATTTATATCTACGATATAGGTATTTAATTAATTAGATTATGAAGAAATTCTCAGTAAGTAACAATTTATTTCTTGAAGTCAACTCTTGGATACACAATACGGAAATATCATTCAAGAAATTATGAAAATATTTGTTAGTAAGTAACAAAATCTTTTTTGATTTCACCTCTTGGATATACGGAACAGATAGTTCATTCAATAAATTATGAAAAAATCGTACTTAAGTAACTTTTTTTTTCTCTATGTAACTAAAAGTTTTCACTAAGATTCACGATATAAATATTTAGTTAACAAAATTATGAGAAAATTTTCAGTTATTAGCAATTTCTTCCTTGAACTCAACTCTTGGATACACAATATGGAAATTTCATTCAAGAATTTCATGACTTAGATACACGATGTAGAAATTTAATTCAAGAAATTATGAAAAAATTGTAAGCAAGTAACAAACTCTTTCCCTAAGTCACCTCTTGGATACACAATGCAGAAACTTCATTTAAGAAATTATGAAAAAATTGTAAGTAAGTAACAAATTCTTTCTTGAAGTCACATCTTGGATACACAATACAGAAATTTCATTAAAGAAATTATGAAAAATTTGTAAGTAAGTAGCAAATTCTGTCTTGAATTCACCTGCTGGATAAACGAAGATGTTTCGTTCAAGAAATTATGAAAAAATTTTAAGTAAGTAACTAATTCTTATTTGTTTTCACGACTTAGAAATACGACGTAGAGATTTAATTCAAGAAATCATGAAGAAATTCTAAGTAAGTAACAATTTATTTCTTGAAGTCAACTCTTGGATACACAATATGGAAATTTCATTCAAGAAATTATGAAAATATTTGTAAGTAAGTAACAAACTCTTTTTTTTTGATTTCACCTCTTGAATATACATTACAGATACTTCATTCAAGAAATTATGAAAAAATCGCAAGTAAGTAACTTTTTTTTTCTCTTTATCACAAACAATTTTCACTTAGCTACACGATGTAGAAATTTAATTTAAGAAATTATGAAAAAATTCTCAGTAAGTAACAATTTCATTCTTGAAGTCAACTCTTGGATACACAATACGGAAATTTCATAACTTTTTTTCTTTTTCTCTCGCTAAAGAGACATACACACTGTCTGAAGAGACACACAAAGCCCAAAGAGACACACACACACAGCCCAAAGAGACAAAAAACGCCCATACAGACACATACATACCAAAAAGATTCAAACACCCCAAAGAGACACACATTGCCCAAAGAGACACACATGGCCTCTAAGAGACAAAAACACACAAAAGAAACACACACAGACCAAAATAACGCAAATATCCCAAGAGATACATACAGCCCAAAGAGATACACGTGACCCAAAGAGATGCACACATCCAACAGAGACACACAAAACCCAAAACGATACAAAAAGCCAAAACGCCCAAAAAGACACAAACATCCAAAAGAGGCACACACAGACCATAAAGATTCACACTGCCCAAACAGACACACACAGCCTAAAGAGACACACACAGGCTAAAGAGACATACACACAGTCCGAAGAGACACACAAACCCCAAAGAGACACACAAACACAGCCCAAAGAGACAAAAAACGCCCATACAGACACATACATACCAAAAAGATTCAAACACCCCAAAGAGACACACATTGCCCAAAGAGACATACATGGCCTCTAAGAGACATTAACAGCCAAAAGAAACACATACAGACCAAAATGACCCAAACATCCCAAGAGACACATACAGCTAAAATAGATGCATGCGGCCCAAAGAGACGCACACATCCAACAGAGACATAAAAAGCCCAAAACGACACAAAAAGCCAAAAGAGACACACAGAGACCAAAAAGATTCAAACTGTCCAAAGAGACACACAGCCTAAAGAGACACACACAGCCAAAAGAGACACACACACACAGGCTAAATATACAAAAACAGCCCGAATAGACACACAAAGCCCAAATAGACACACACACAGCCCAATGATACAAAAAACGCCCATACAGACACATACAGACCAAAAGATTCAAACGCCCCAAAGAGACACACATAGCCCAAAGAGACACACACGACCCCTAAGAGACACAAACAGCCAAAACAAAGACACACAGACCAAAATGACTCAAACAGTCCAAAGAGACACACATAACCCAAAGAAACACAAACAGCCCAAAGAGACACAAGCCCAAAGAGACAAACACAGCCCAAAAAAGACTCAAACAGCCCCAAGAGACACAAACAGATCAAAAAGACTCAAACAGTCCAACGAGACACACATCACAAAGAGACGCACAAAGCCCAAAGACACACACACAGCCCAAAGAGACAACCAAAGACCAAAAAGACTCAAACAGCCCAAAGAGACACACAAATAGACCAAAAAGACTCAAACAGCCCAAAGAGACACACAGCCCTAAGGGACACACATAGCCACAAGAGACACAAACAGCTCAAAGAGACACAGACAGGCCCCTCATGCAAACAATTCTGAGTGTAGTCTACTATTCTATATGCCAATTAAATATCTTCTCTTATCTTGTCAAATAAACGAGTATAATCAAACTTTTCTATCTGAATTATATTCTCTTACTAATATGAATTACATTGAAAATCCTTCCTTATTGGTTCTGGTTGCGTTGAGCGGTTGCAAGGTGCAGGTTGTGTCTCAGGCTATTTTTAGTCTCCCATGTTTGGAGTCCCGTCAGTAGATTTAGCGTCACAGGCTATTTTTACTCTCCTATATTAGGAGTCCCGTTCGCCTATAAATATATGCATGGTCGTAATATACGGTGGTTTTGTTCTGGTTGGAGTCCAATTGTCTCCTAAATAAGGAGTTAGCGTCAAACATTATGATAGGTTACTACTACTAAAGTCTCTAGATTGCTTTAAGACAAAGGTTTTTCTTGACTAATATTTGAACCTAAGTCACCACAGACAAGTGCTCTTACCGTTGTAATATCAAGTCTCGAATATTACTGTTTCTTTATTGCTTTTTCATGTGCCCAATCACCCATTTGTGTTGCTTTAATCATACAAGAGGGGGGGGGGGTTGAATATTTTATTATTGCACTTGTCATTGGAAGTGCATATATTGATAAAATTTGGAAGTAATTGTACATCCGGAAGTGCTTGAAAAATGGCTCACAAATTTAAAAAATGCTTTGACAAAATACATACCAGGTTAAGGAAAACGTGTTAAAAAATGAAACTAGATCTTTCTTTTTTTTTTGAAAAAAGACATCAAACCTATTTTGATCAAAAACAAAGCTTTTGCCCTCAGCGTAGATCTCTTTGTGTAATACTCAGTTCCTGCAGCATTTTCAGACTTCCCCTCGTATCCTTTGATCTCGATTCTTGACTTCCATCACAATACAATTGTTTTTATAGTCTTGGAGACATTTGTCTTCAGAGCAGTTCCTTCTGTAGAATGTTATTAAATAATAATAATAAAAAAAAATGAATGAATGTAAATAGCGACATAAACGCTAAAAACGGACAGAAATTATACCGTATATTAGGGGGACTACCCCACCACCCTCAACCCCCCTTTTAGCTTTATATTGATTTAAAAATGTTTCTTATTCCGAATCAACGGTCATTGTATTTGAGCACTCGTTATTGAATGATTAGGACAAAAAATCATACGTTTACTTAAAGAGCGAGGGGTTGGGAAGGGAGCAGCCCTCCTCCATACATGGTAATATTTCTGTTCTTTCCAATTTTTAATGTCGCTATGGTTCTAGCCTTGGCTCCCCGGAGAATTTTCCTCCCCCCATGGATAACCCCCCCCCCCCCAAATTCAAATCACTGGCGAACAATCCCCCACTGGAAAATCGCCCCTTAAGAGAATTCACCCCCTTTCATTTCAGCCCTTATTAAACTCAACCCCTTATCGTTTCAACCCTGACCTATCTCGACTCCATTTAACAACCACAATTCAACACCTGCAACAGGTTGCGTTGAAATGAGCGTGCGTGTGTAGGGGGGGGATAAATTAGCAGGGGGGCCGTATTTGGAGGAAATATGGTAATGGAATAAAAAATAGTGCCTTTTAATTCCTTATTTTTGCTCTTTCCGGATATCACGGTCGCATTTCGGTCGATACCCCTTACCCCGCTTATGGTCCTAGATGTAGCCCTAGGATTTATAAAAGGAAATACTACAATGATGAAGCTCTTTCTTTATGATTGTGTGTTTCTATTAGTCGGATCCGTTATATTCAACGCTTATAAGTCATTTCAAATAATACCTTTATCCAGAAATTCTACTGAACTGTCTGGGCGAGGGTACGGGAAGCTTTTCACCGGGTCAAGAATACAAGAAAACTGGGTTAGCAAGAGGGCATGAAGTATCGCTAGATCCAAAACTATGGGAAATATATTATTAGGGCTATATCTGAATCATAAAAAGAGGGGGGAATACATTGTCAGAAAAGTGAACATAATGATTGGGAAGGGCATAAAATAAATAATCCAATAGTACAATTTTTTAAAACTTGTTTCTTTAGATGTGTATCCTGGAAAATTCAATACGGGGAAGTGTCCGCGGGGGAGAAGGAAAGTAGTATGCTAGAATGCACTCCGGCCAGTGATTGCGTAATATGCCTTACCACGGTCCAGTTACCTATTACTATGAACGGTACATGCCTTAGAAGACAGGTTTTCTAATGTGACACTCATTTTTTGAATGCACTCCGACCAGTGATTGCGTAATATGCCTTACCACGGGCCAGGCATCTAAGGAATTCCCATGTTATTTGCTTGCATGTATAGGAATTCCCATGTTATTTGCTTGCGTGTATAGGAATCCCCATGTTATTTGCTTGCATGTATAGGAATTCCCTTGTTATTTGCTTGCATGTATAGGAATTCCCATCTTATTTGCTTGCCTGTATAGGAATTCCCAGGTTATTTGCTTTCATGTATAGGAATTCCGATGTTATTTGCTTGCTTGTATAGTAATTCCCATGTTATTTGCTTGCATGTATAGTAATTCCCAGGTTAATTGCTTGCTTGTATAGGAATTCCAAAGTTATGTACTTGCATGTATAGTAAGTACCTGGTTAGTTGATGTCATGTATAGGAATTCGCCGGGTATTTGCTTGCGTGTATAGGAATTTCCATGTTATTTGCTTGCATGTATAGGAATTCCCATGTTATTTGCTTGCGTGTATAGGAATTCCCCTGCTATTTTAAGGGCTTATGTCCCCCCCATGCTATTACAAGAGTTTATGCCCCCTTCCTATGTTATTCCAGGAGCTTATGTTCCTTCCTATACTATTGTAAGGGCTTTTCCGTGTGGTTTTTTCTTTACTTGGTACTCATTAAAAACAAATTTTTTGTGTTAAATAAGTAGTTCTTATATCTTTTAAAAGAGCTTTAAGGGGTTTGAGACTCTCTGTTGACTGATTCCGTTTGATTTATCTTTACTTAGTGCTCATTAAAAACGAAATTTTTTTGTTAAATAAGTAATTCTTGTATCTTTTAAAAGAGCTTGACGGGGTTTGAGAGACTCGGTTGTCTAAGTCCGTGTGATTTTTCTTTACGTGGGGCCCATTAAAAAAGTTGCGAGCGAAAACCCCGTGTGGATGAGTTGAAATAAAAATTTTTAACGAGAAATGGCTGAAAAGTGTTTTGGGGGAGATGAGTTGATTGGCAGAAGGATGTTGTAGCAAATTTAAAGCGGAGGGCGAGTTGCTAGCGAAAAAAATCTAAGCTAATAGGGGTTTTTGACCGTAAACTCTAGTTTTTGTAAGAAAATTATGGAAAATACAATTCGTTGGTTCATAGGTGAAACTTAAGTCCAGGTATGGATCAAAAAATAAACTTTTTCTGTAGAATCTGAGCTAATAAGGGTTTTTGACCATAAACTCTAGTTTCCTGTAAGAAAATTATGCAAAATACAATTCTCTCATTCAAATGTGAAACTTAGGTCCATTCTCTGGTTCAAATGTGGAAAAACCCGTGTGAATGAGTTAAAATAGAAATTTTTTTAACAAGAAATGACTCAAAAGTGTTTTGGAGGAGATGTGCTAATTGGCAGAAGGATGTATTAGCGTAGTTATCGTGGAGGCCGAGTTGCTAGAGAAAAACCAGTGTGGACGATTTGAAATACAAAAATTTAAGAAGAAATGTCTGAAAAGTGTTTTGGGGGAGATGGGTTGATTGGCAGAAGGATGTATTAGCGAAGTTATAGTGGAGGGCAAGTTGCTAGTGAAAAATCTAAGCTAATAAGGGTTTTTGACCGTAAGCTCTAGTTTTTTGTAAGAAAATTATGGAAAATACAATTTGTTGGTTCATAGTTGAAACTTAAGTCAATGTATTGATTGAAAAATAAACTATTTCTGTAAAATCTGAGCTAATAAGGGTTTTTGACAATAAACTCTAGTTTCCTGTAAGAAAATTATGGAAAATACAATTCTCTCGTTCAAATGTGAAACTTAGGTCAATTCTCTGGTTCAAATGTGAAACTTAAGTCCAGTTTCGGATACTCATAATAATGAGGACTGATGGTTCTAATTCAATATTTTTTTTCATAAAAACAAACTATTTTTTTTAACTTCGAAATTATTCAACTTTTTTTTGTACGTATCTTAAAATGAAAAAATATGCTTACGGCTCTAACAATTGTACTCTGTGATTGGTCAGAGACACAATGTGGCTTTTCCCACTGGTATTCTATGTCCGGATATCGACACTACCTAATCTATTGCATGTATTAAATCAGTATTTTTTACGCAGTAGTACGATAAACACATAAGTCATATCTTTAAAAAAAGTGAAGATGGAGCATTTTAATAAATTGTGTTCACATGTCAATGTTATTGTAGCATTGAATGCTGACAAGGAGAAGTATTTAAACTATGAAACAAGTAAAAATGGTAGCACTGTTGGAAATGTATGTGTGCATTGTCATGACAGTAAGGAATTTAATTTCTTTGAAGTACCAAAAAAAATCAACTCTTTTTATGGTGGATATGCAAGAGTGAGATATCCAGAGATGATAGCACTCAAAGAAAATGCCAACATAAAAATAATAGTTGATGAAGAGGGACATCTTCTTGCCAGTGCTTGTGGTAACATGCTACCTATTGTTACACCCCATCGTCAACTTTCGGGTATTAGCATTCAACGTAAGATCAAAAGAAGACATGCATACTCTTCTACTAATATCATAAACCATATCTTGTCGACGTGCCGAAACTGTTACTTTTGTAAAAATAATGTTGTAATAGACAGTGAAATTGCCGGAAAAATAAAAAGGGCATTGGCAGAAAATATCACTAAGGAATATAAATATGAATCGATGAAAAACAAAGTGCCAGCAAACTTCACTACCATTAATCAAACAATTAATGAACCAAATAATAGCAAAGATAAAGTGCATATTGAACTTGTGGATAACCCCCTATGAGAAATGTGATCACATGTTAGGATTATTGTAGCATTAAATGCTGACAAGGAGAAGTATTTTAACTATAAAACAAGTAAAAGTGATAGCACTATCGAAAACGTATGCGTGCGTTGTCATGACAGTATAGAATTAAATTTCTATGGAGTACCAAAAAATTCAATTATACAAATGGTGGATATGGGAAAGTATCATTTCCAGAGATGTTAGTACTCAAAGAGAATTCCAACATAAAAATAATAGTTGATGAAGAGGGGTATCTTCATGCTAGTGCTATAGGTAACACGCTACCTATTGATCGAACCTTTCGTCGACTCTTAGGTATTAGCATTCAAATGAAAGCAAAGTGAAAAAGAAAGGCCTACTCTGCTACTAATATTATAAACCATATCTTGTCTACGTGTCTAAACTATTACCTGTGTAAAAATAATGTGATAATAGAAATTGAAATTGCCAGAAAAATAAAAAGGGTATTGTCAGAAAAATATCACTATGGAATATAAAGATGAAACAATGAAAAAAAAAGCACTAGCAAACGTTACTGGCATTGATCAAACAAGCAATGAATCAAATAATACCAAAGACGAAAAGCATATTGAACCTGTTCATGAGACACCAGTAAAAATTTTGTATGATTCAAAATGGAATAATGATTATTCTACTGATTACGAACTAAGAAAAGATAATAACTACAATATAAAGAGAGAACATGGTGAACCATTTTATTGGAATAGATTCAAAATGTACAAAGTTAATCACTGATATTAATAATGTATCATAATATACTTTTGTATTAATATTCTACATAACATTATTTCATTAAAAACATTACATTGTTATGTGTTCATTATTTTTTAGAGTAAGCTAGCACGTCAAGCGTTTAGAATGTCTATTAAAACATTGACGATGTAAGAAAAGGAATTTGCGTACATCTATTGTCAAACACATGGGATAACATTGTCAAAATCTAGGTATCAGAATGAAAAATTGTAGGTAAGTAAGTAAGCAAGTATGTAAGGAAGGAAGTAAGTAAGTAAGTAAGTAAGTAACAAACTCTTTCTTGAATTCACCTCATGGATACACAATGCAGAAATTTCATTTAAGAAATTATGAAAAAAATTGTAAGCAAGTAACAAAAAATTGTAAGCAAGTAACAAACCCTTTCCTGAAGTCACCTTTCGGATACACAATGCAGAAACTTCATTTAAGAAATTATCAAAAAATTTTAAGTAAGTAGCAAATTCTTTCTTGAATTCGCCTCTTGGATAATCAAAAAAAGTCATTTCATTCAAGAAATTATGAAAAAATTCTAAATAAGTAACAAATCCTTTCTTGAAGTTACCTCATGGATACACAACGCAGAAATTTCATTTAAGAAATTATCAAAAATTGTAAGTAAATAGCAAATTCTTTCTTGAATTCCCCAGCTGGATAAACAAAAAGACATTTCGTTCAAGAAATTATGACAAAATTCTAAGTAAGTAACAAACTCTTTCTTGAAGTTACCTCATGGATACACAATGCAGAAATTTCATTTAAGAAATCACCTGCTGGATAAACAAAAAAGACATTTCGTTCAAGAAACTATGACAAAATTCCAAGTAAGTAACAAACTCTTTATTGTTTTCATGACTTAGATACACTATGTAGAAATTTAATTCAAGAAATTATGAAAAAATTCTCAGCAAGTAACAATTTCTTTCTTGAAGTCAACTCTTGTGTAGAAATTTAATTCAAGAAATTATGAAAAAATTCTCAGTAAGTAACAATTTCTTTCTTGAAGTCAACTCTTGGATACACAATACGGGAATTTCATTCAAGAAATTATGAAAAAATTGTAACTAAGTGGCAAATTCTTTCTTGAATTCACTTGTTGAATAAACAAAAAGAAATTTCATTCAAGAAATTATGACAAAATTCTAAGTAAGTAACAAACTCTTTATTGTTTTCACGAGTTAGATATACGATGTAGAAATTAAATTCAAGAAATTATGAAAAAATTCTCAGTCTAAGTAGAAAATTCTTTGTTGAATTCACCCGTTAGATAAACAAAAAGACAGTTCGTTCAAGAAATTATGACAAAATTCTAAGTAAGTAACAAACTCTTTATTGTTTTCACGAGTTAGATAAACGATGTAGAAATTAATTTCAAGAAATTATGAAAAAATTCTCAGTAAGTAACCATTTCTTTCTTGAAGTCAACTGTTGGATACACAGTACGGAAATTTCATTCAAGAAATTATGAAAATATTTGTAAGTAAGTAACAAACTCTTTATTGATTCCACCTCTTGGATATACAGTGCAGATACTTCATTCAAGAAATTATGAAAAAATCGCAAGTAAGTAACTTTTTTCTCTTTATCACAAACAATTTTCACTTAGCTACATTATGTAGAAATTTAATTCAAGAAATTATGAAAAAATTCTCAGTAATTAACAATTTCTTTCTTGAAGTCAACTCTTAGATACACAATACGGAAGTTTCATTCAAGAAATTATGAAGGTATTTTGTAAGTAAGTAACAATCTCTGTATTGATTTCACCTCTTGAATATACAGTACAGATACTTCATTCAAGAAACGTGATTAAACACGTTTTGAAACTACATGCTATGTGCATGCCTTTCCTTGGCACCTTTCCAAATGAGCGGGGATTCCCCACTGTTTCCTACACATTGCGAAAAGTGAGCAGTACGAAAACTCCACGTTTTCAACCAGACTGGTTTTTTAGAAAACACACCCACAGAGATGACACACACACACATAGAGACGAGACACGCACAGACACGACACAGAAACAGAGTCATAGTGAGAGAGATATCCAAAAAGTTGGGTTGATCTAGGTTCACTTAGAGTGGCGCGCCATTGTTACTTACTTACAAATACCTTCATAATTTCTTGAATGAAACTTCCGTATTGTGTATCTAAGAGTTGACTTCAAGAAAGAAATTGTTAATTACTGAGAATTTTTTCATAATTTCTTGAATTAAATTTCTACATCATGTAGCTAAGTGAAAATTGTTTGTGATAAAGAGAAAAAAAGTTACTTACTTGCGATTTTTTCATAATTTCTTGAATGAAGTATCTGTACTGTATATCCAAGAGGTGGAATCAATAAAGAGTTTGTTACTTACTTACAAATATTTTCATAATTTCTTGAATGAAATTTCCGTACTGTGTATCCAACAGTTGACTTCAAGAAAGAAACGGTTACTTACTGAGAATTTTTTCATAATTTCTTGAAATTAATTTCTACATCGTTTATCTAACTCGTGAAAACAATAAAGAGTTTGTTACTTACTTAGAATTTTGTCATAATTTCTTGAACGAAATGTCTTTTTGTTTATCCAACAGGTGAATTCAAGAAAGAATTTGCTACTTAGACTGATAATTTTTTAATAATTTATTTAATTTAATTTCTACATAGTATATCTTACTCGTGAAAACAATAAAGATTTTGTTACTTACTTAGAATTTTGTCATAATTTCTTGAATGAAATTTCTTTTTGTTTATTCAACAAGTGAATTCAAGAAATTTGCCACTTAGTTACAATTTTTTCATAATTTCTTGAATGAAATTCCCGTATTGTGTATCCAAGAGTTTACTTCAAGATAGAAATTGTTACTTACTGAGAATTTTTTCATAATTTCTTGAATTAAATTTCTACACAAGAGTTGACTTCAAGAAAGAAATTGTTACTTGCTGAGAATTTTTTCATAATTTCTTGAATTAAATTTCTACATCTTGTATATAAGTCATGAAAACAATAAATATTTTGTTACTTACTTTGAATTTTGTAATAGTTTCTTGAACGAAATGTCTTTTTTGTTTATCCAGCAGGTGATTTCTTAAATGAAATTTCTGCATTGTGTATCAATGAGGTAACTTCAAGAAAGAGTTTGTTACTTACTTAGAACTTTGTCATAATTTCTTGAACTAAATGTCTTTTTGCTTATCCAGCTGGTGAATTCAAGAAAGAATTTGCTAATTACTTACAATTTTTGATAATTTCTTAAATGAAATTTCTGCGTTGTGTATCCATGAGGTAACTTCAAGAAAGGATTTGTTACTTATTTAGAATTTTTTCATAATTTCTTGAATGAAATGACTTTTTTTGTTTATCCAAGAGGTGAATTCAAGAAAGAATTTGCTACTTACTTACAATTTTTGGATAGTTTCTTAAATGAAGTTTCTGCATTGTGTATCCGAGAGGTGACTTCAGGAAAGGGTTTGTTTCTTGCTTACAATTTTTTGTTACTTGCTTACAATTTTTTTCATAATTTCTTAAATGAAATTTTTGCATTGTGTATCCATGAGGTGAATTCAAGAAAGAGTTTGTTACTTACTTACTTACTTACTTACTTCCTTACTTACTTGCTTACTTACTTACCTACAATTTTTCATTCTGATACTTAGATTCGGACAATGTTACCCCATGTGTTTGACAATAGATGCATGCAAACTCATTTTCTAACATCGTCGATGTTTTAATACACATTCTAAACGCTTGACGTGCTAGATTACTCTAAAAAATAATGAACACATAAAAATGTAATGTTTTTAATTAAATAGTGTTATGTAGAATATTAATACAAAAATATATTATGATACATTATTAATATCAATGATTAACTTTGGACATTTTGAATCTGTTCCAATAAAATTGTTCACCATGTTCTCTCTTGATATTGTAGTTATTGTCTTCTCTTAGTTCGTAATCAGTAGAATAATCATTATTCCATTTTGAATCATACACAATTTTTACTGGTGTCTCATGAACAGGTTCAATATGCTTTTCGTCTTTGGTTTTATTTGATTCATTGCTTGTTTGATCAATGCCAGTAACGTTTGCTAGTGCTTTGTTTTTCATCGTTTCATCTTTATATTCCAGAGTGATATTTTCTGACAATACCCTTTTTATTTTTCTGGCAATATCAATGTCTATTATAACATTATTTTTACACAGGTAACAGTTTAGGCACGTAGACAAGATATGGTTTATGATATTAGTAGCAGAGTAGGCCTTTCTTTTCCTCTTTGCTTTCATTTGAATGCTAAAACCTAAGAGTCAACGAAACGTTCTATCAATAGGTAGCGTGTTACCTATAGCACTAGCATGAAGATCCCCCTCGTCATCAACTATTATTTTTATGTTGGAATTCTCTTTGAGTACTAACATCTCTGGAAATTATACTTTCCCATATCCACCATTTGTATAATTGAATTTTTTTGGTACTCCAAAGAAATTTAATTCCAAAGTGTCATGAAAATGCACGCATACGTTTTCTATAGTGCTACCACTTGTACTTGTTTCATAGTTCAAATACTTCTCCTTGTCAGCATTCAATGCTACAATAACACTAGCATGTGAACACATTTCTAATGGGGGTCATCCACATGTTCAATATGCACTTCATCTTTGCTATTATTTGGTTCATTAATTGTAATGGTAGTGAAGTTTGCTGGCACTTTGTTTTTCATCGATTCATCTTTATATTCCTCAGTGATATTTTCTGCCAATGCCCTTTTTATTTTTCCGGCAATTTCACTGTCTAATACAACAATATTTTGACAAAAGTAACAGTTTCGGCACGTCGACAAGATATGGTTTATAATATTAGCAGAAGAGTATGCATGTCTTCTTTTGATCTTCCGTTG
Organism: Artemia sp. Qi Xiang Cuo; assembly: GCF_049724085.1. NCBI lineage: Eukaryota > Metazoa > Arthropoda > Branchiopoda > Anostraca > Artemiidae > Artemia > Artemia sp. Qi Xiang Cuo. The sequence continues at coordinate 60,716,269 of NC_142809.1, read as the reverse complement.
AATGCTAATACCCGAAAGTTGACGATGGGGTGTAACAAGAGGTAGCATGTTACCACAAGCCCTGGCAAGAAGATGTCCCTCTTCATCAACTATTATTTTTATGTTGGCATTTTCTTTGAGTGCTATCATCTCTGGATATCTCACTCTTGCATATCCACCATAAAAAGAGTTGAATTTTTTTTGGTACTCCAAAGAAATTAAATTCCTTACTGTCATGACAATGCACACATACGTTTCCAATAGTGCTACCATTTTTACTTGTTTCATAGTTTAAATACTTCTCCTTGTCAGCATTAAATGCTACAATAACACTGACATGTGAACACACTTTATTAAAATGCTCCATCTTCACTTTTTTAAAAGATATGACTTATGTGTTTATCGTACTACTGCGTAAAAAATACTGATTTAATAATGCAATAGATTAGGTAGTGTCGATATCTGGACATAGAATTCCAGTGGGAAAGCTACTTTGTGTCTCTGACCAATCATAGAGCACAATTGTTAGAGCCGTAAGCATATTTTGTCATTTTAAGACACATACAAAAAAAAGTTGAATAATTTCGAAGTTTAAAAAAATTATATTTTGTTTTTATGAAAAAAATATTGAATTGGAACCATGAGTCCTCATCATTATGAGTATCCGAAACTGGACTTAAGTTTCACATTTGAACCAGAGAATTGACCTAAGTTTCACATTTGAACGAGAGAATTGTATTTTCCATAATTTTCTTACAGGAAACTAGAGTTTATGGTCAAAATCACTTATTAGCTCAGATTCTACAGAAATAGTTTATTTTTCGATCCATACCTGGACTTAAGTTTCACCTATGAACCAGCGAATTGTATTTTCCATAATTTTCTTACAAAAAACTAGAGTTTACGGTCAAAAACCCTTATTAGCTTAGAGTTTTCACTAGCAACTTGCCATCCACTATAACTTCGCTAATACATCCTTCTGCCAATCAACCCATCTCCCCCAAAACACTTTTCAGACATTTCTTGTTAAAATTTTTTATTTCAACTCGTCCACACGGGTTTTTTCGCTAGCAACTCGGCCTCCACTATAACTACGCTAATACATCCTTCTGCCAATTAACCCATCTCCTCCAAAACACTTTTCAGTCATTTCTTGTTAAAAAAAATTTCTATTTTAACTCATTCACACGGGTTTTTCCACATTTGAACCAGAGAATGGACCTAAGTTTCACATTTGAACGAGAGAATTGTATTTTGCATAATTTTCTTACAGGAAACTAGAGTTTATGGTCAAAAACCCTTATTAGCTCAGATTCTACAGAAAAAGTTTATTTTTTTATCCATACCTGGACTTAAGTTTCACCTATGAACCAACGAATTGTATTTTCCATAATTTTCTTACAAAAAACTAGAGTTTACGGTCCAAAACCCCTATTAGCTTAGATTTTTTTTCGCTAGAAACTCGCCCTCCACTTTAACTTTACTCATTCATCCTTCTGCCAATCAACCCGTCCCCCCCACAACACTGTTCAGATAGGTCTCGTTAAATATTTTTATTTCAACTCATCCACACGGGGTTTTCGCTAGCAACTTTTTTAATTGGCACCAAGTCAAGAAAAATCACACGGAATCAGACAACCGAGTCTCTCAAACCCCTTAAAGCTCTTTTAAAAGATACAAGAATTACTTATTTAACACAAAAATTTCGTTTTTAATGAGCACTAATTAAATAAAAATCAAACGGAATCAGTCAACAGAGTGTCTCAAACCCCGTAAAGCTCTCTTAAAAGATATAAGAACTAATTATTTAAAACAAAAATTTAGTTTTTAATGGGTACAAAGTAAAGAAAAACCACACGAAAAAGCCCTTATAAGAGCAGCGGAAGGACCATAAGCTCCTAGAATAGCATAGGAAGGGGGCATAAACTCTTATAATAGCATGGGGGGGGACATAAGCCCATAAAATAGCATGGGAATTCCTATACACGCAAGCAAATAACATGGGAATTCCTATACATGCAAGCAAATAACATGGGAATTCCTATACATGCAAGCAAATAACATGGGAATTCCTATACATTCAAGCAAATAACATGGGAATTCCTATACATGCAAGCAAATAACTTGGTAATTACTATACATGCAAGCAAATAACATGGGAATTCCTATACACGCAAGCACTTAACATGGGAATTCCTATACAAGCAAGCAAATAACATAGGAATTCCTATAAATTCAAGCAAATAACATGGGAATTCCTATAAATGCAAGCAAATAACATGGTAATTCCTATACATTCAAGCAAATAACATGGGAATTCCTATACATGCAAGCAAATAACATGGGAATTCCTATACACGCAAGCAAATAACATGGGAATTCCTATACATGCAAGCAAATAACATGGGAATTCCTTAGATGCCTGGCCCGTGGTAAGGCATATTACGCAATCACTGGTCAGAGTGCATTCAAAAAATGAGTGTCACATTAGAAAACCTGTCTTCTAAGGCATGTACCGTTCATAGTAATAGGTAACTGGACCGTGGTAAGGCATATTACGCAATCACTGGCCGGAGTGCATTCTAGCATACTACTAAGGAATTTCAGGGGAAATCAGCCAGATATCTAATGAAACTGAATAATATAAATGAAATCAGTAAATAAATGAAACTCAAAACGAACGAGTCAAATGGATTGTCAGTTTAATATACATATATTGATATTTATTCCTTAAAGTTTTGATAGTTTTTTATTTATGAAAGTAAAAAAAGTGAAAACATTTAAAAGCGTATTTTTTCAATAATAGAAGTAGTAGTAATAGTAACGGTAGTAGTAGTATGAGTAGAAGCAGTTGCATTAGGATGCAAATATTTTCTTTTGATTAGTTCAACATCCCTCACAACAAGCCTTGTTAGTTTCAACTTTACATACCTCCTAAAATATTGCTGTTACACCCTTTTGACAACCTGCATACAGACGGCGTGTTTTGATTCAGTTGACCTTCCCCCTGAAAATTTCTCATTTCTCATTTCTGATAATCTCACCTTCATTCTCTTAGGCATTGTTGTAATAGTAGTCACAGTAGTAGTATTGATATTACTAGCAATAGTATTGAAAAGGGATACTACTACTAGCAGCAGTAGTATTAGCGTATTGCCTTTTGGTTAGTAGAACATCTCTCTCATCAAGTCCTGGAAGTTTCAACTAAATACAATTAGCCATTGCTATGACATTTGTGATATGCCCTTTTGATAAACTGTTTATTTACATGATTTTTATTCTTTTCATCTTAGCACTAGTAGTTGTTACAGTAAGAGTAGTAGTTATAGCTTTAGCAAAAGTAGTAGTAGTAGTAGTAGTAATAGCAAATGTGGCATTAATGTGCACATATTGCCTTTTGGTGAGATGATCTTCCCCTTTAATCATTCTCTGGAAGTTTTAACTTAATACCCAATTCAAATTCTTGAGATACACTATTTTGACAATTAATTAAAAGAAAAAAACTGCCCGAAAAACAATTTTTTCAAAGAAAAGTAAGGGCGATTATTAACTTAACTAGTTAACTTAACTAGTAAGGTACTAATATAAATGAATAAATAAATCTTAAAACGAGTGAAATTTAAATTGAATAGGCAAATCAAGCTTTAAACGAACAAAAATCACTACAAACAAGAGTTTCGGTATCGCCTCCTTTCTCACTGTAAAAGTCTAAAACCTACGGCGTCATTGGCGCTTTACTGAGAATTAAATAAAAAAACAAATTTTTTTAAACTGAAAGTAAGGAGCGACATTAAAACTTAAAACGAACAGAAATTATTCCGTATATGAAAGGGGCTGTCCTCTCCTCAACGCTTCGCTCTTTACGATAAGTTTATTATTGTTTTAAAAAATAAAGTTGTGAGACAGAGTCAAACTTTAGCGTAAAGAGCGAGGCGTTGAGGAGGGGACAGCCCCTTTCATATACGGAATAATTTCTGTTTGTTTTAAGTTTTAATGTCGCTCCTTACTTTCAGTTTAATAAACTTGTTTTTTTTATTTTTTTATTTTATCGTTTTTTAGTTAATGCAGCTTTTATTTTGGCTCACCGTCATTGAATAAGTAAACAAAATTTGCATAAAAATTTTACTTTTCTTTTGCTAAATGGCTGTCTCTAAATTTGGTTCTGACGGAATATAGAAATTAACTTACGTAACGAACTTCTATATTCGTATATTTTCCTTCTGGCAAAAAAATACAAAGTTGCAGATTTTTGCAGATATGAGCTTGAAACCTATGTAATAGGTTTTTTTGATACGCTGAATCTGACGGTGTGATTTTCATTAAAATTCTTTCACTTGTAGGGGATGTTTCCCCCCTCTTTAAAAAATCAGGTAAATTTTCCTAGGCTCGTAGCCTTTGATGAGTAATACTAAACTTCATAAAATTTATATATTTAGAATCAGCATTATAAGCCCATTCTTTTGATACATGTATTGACATCAAAATTCCGTTTTTAAAAGTTGCGATTACTATTGAGCCGTATCGCTTTTTTTTTTTTTGTTTTTTTTTTATTACGTATATGTTATTACGTATATAAGGGGGTTCTCCCCTTAGTCAATACCACGCTCTTGACGTCAAAATTTAAATTTTTTTAAATTCACAAATCCGTTAACCAAACAAGCCGTTTAGATTTAAGATATTGCTCTTCTTCAAGAGTTAAAACGAACTTTTCCGTTACGAGCAATATATTGACTAGAAAGCGCACCCCCTAATGTACGCCATAGTTTCTGCTCACTTTGAGCGCTATCATTCATTCTTACATTCAGTTGAAAAAAAATTGTTTTTTTATATTTAATTTCTGATCGTTTTTTACATAATGCTTGGAAATCCGGCGCCCCCCTCATAGAAATGTCCCTTACCCCAAAGAAACATCCTCCACGGAAAGATTCTCCCGCGTAACCCCCGCCGCCATCCCCCCCCCCACCAGAAAAAAATCCTTCCTGAAAATGTCTGTATACTTCCCAATAACCAATACAATATGTAAATTGGGTGACTTTGAGAAAAAAATTAGCGTGGGAGGGGGCCTAGTTGCCCTCCATTTTTTTGGTCACTTGAAAAGGGCACTAGAACTTTTAATTTTCGTTTCAATGAGCCCCTCCTACGATATTCTAGGACCATTGGATCAATACGATTACCCCTTAAAAAAAAAAAAAACGCATCCGTGATCTTTCTTCTGGCAAAAAATGGAAAATTCCTCATTTTTGTAGATAGGAGCTTGAAACCTCTACAGTAGGGTTCTCTGATACGCTGAATATGATGGTGTGATTTTCATTAAAGCTCTATATCTTTTAGGGGGTCTTTCCCCCTTTTTTCGAAAATCAGCCAAATTTTCTCAGGAGCGTAACTTTTGATGGGTAGGATTAAACTTGATGTTAATTATATTTTTGAAATCAGGATTAAAATCCGATTCTTTTGATGTATTAATTGGTATCAAAATTCCGTTTTTTAGAGTTTCGGTTACCATTGAGCCGGGTCGCTCCTTACTTACAGTTCGTTACCACGAACTGTTTGACTATATGTTTCTTGAACAGTCATGGGAAGTATAAACAAAATCAAATTGAATATTTGATATATAATGATATTAACTGTAGAAATCATTCTAACATTTTATCAGTTCAACATTTAATTTCACTGTAATTTTTATTTTCATTTTCAATGCTGTAAGAACTGGAAAAGAAAATATTTGTAATATAATTCGTTTCCAGTGAAGCGCCAAAATATTTTATGTATGATGATATTAATTGCTGAAAGCTCATCAGTTCACAATTTTATTATACCTTTAATGTTTATTTTCAATATTAAGTACAACAGAACATATTTGTAATGTAATTCGTTTTCAGTAAAACGCCAATGACGCAGTAGGTTTTAGACTTTTACGGTGATAGAAGGAGGCACTACCCAAACTCTTGTTTGTAGAAATTTTTGTTCGTTTCTAGCTTGATTTGCATTTTCAATTTAAGTTTCAATCGTTTTAAGATGTATTTATTCATTTATATTAGTATCTATTGTATTCGTTTGAATTATTGTTTATTTAATTCCTGTTCGTTTGGGTTTCATTCGTTTTCCAATAGCAAAATATTTTTTTTGTTTTAAGCTTCGTATAAACTTTGGATCGGATGGAGCTCATTTGATTGAAAGTCGGAAGTTTTTGTGCCCTACTTAACACTCAAAAGTGAATGGAGGGCAATCAGCCCCCCCCCAATCCTATCATTCCCGAAAATAAATCCGATCAAAATTCCAAGAGAGCTATTTTCTTTAGCATTGTTGAAAGGTCCAGTAATTATTTCTTTGGCGATATCAACCTCCCCACAGTCCTCAAGACAAAGGCTGTAAGATAGACAATTCGTTCATTGTTTACACATGTGTTATTGAGTATAGCCTACATGTTTGGACTTTAATTTCCAAAAAGACGAAGGGCATTCAGCTGAGCCTTTCAGAGAATGTCGAGGAGAGTGCTGAACTAAATCAAAACACGTTAGCCTATGTGTATACGGATTCTCAAGAGAGTGTAACACAGGAATGACTGAGTACATTAATTTGGAAAATTCAGGACATGATAAGGGAGATAGTCAAAAAGGCAATATTTGTATGCTACCAATACTACTACAACTACTACCACTACTTCTACCACATTACTCTATTTACAGTATTGAGAAAAATGTTGAACTAAATCAAAAGACGCCATGTGCATGCACATCAGAGGCAACGCTATAGCGTTGCCTATGGTAAAGGATATACGGCTCCTATGTTTTATTATTTATTTTTTATTATTTTTTTCCCAGAGGTACTTCATATGGAGTGATTGTCGTATAAACTTCAAAGAGGGCTCATTCGATTGGAAAATCGAGAGTTCTAGTGCCCTTTTTAAGAGTCAAAGTGATCGGAGGGCAACTAGCCTCCCTCTCCATGCCTTTTTTCCCCAAATACATCCTCCGGAGTCGACACAACCCCCCACGGCCCGGGGACAGGCGTTGTAAGTTATGTCCTGGGGGCAAATATGGTTCTTACAGAAGGGATGCTCGTATAAACTTCAGAGAAGATTGGAAATTAAAAGTTCTAGTTCACTTCTTCAGAGTCAATAGAGATCGGAGGGCAACTTACCCCACGCCCTTTTCCCCAAATGTATCAGATAAAAATTTTGAGATAGTCATTTTGTTAGAAATAGTTGAAATGTCAGACAATGAAACTCCGATGTCGACTCAACCCCCCAGGGTGCGGGGGCAGTTGTTGTAAGTTATGCTTGGGGCATAAATGGTTTTATAGAAGGGGTGCTCGTATAAACTTCAGAGAGGGCTCATTTTATTAGAAATGGACAGTTCTGGTTCACTTTTTACGATTCAAAAGAGATCCGAGAGTAACTAGCCCCCCTCGCCCTTTTTTCCCCGAACGCTTCTGATAAAAATTTTGAGATAGGCATTTTTTGAAGATAGTTCAAAAATCAGATAACAAAAACTCCGGTGTCGATACAACCCCCCAGGGCACAAGGGCAGGTGTTGTAAGTTATGCCCTGGGGGCTTATATGGTTCTTATGGAAGGGATGCTCGTACAAATTTCAGAGAGGTCTCATTCGATTGGCAATTGAAAGTTCTAATTAATTTTTAATAGTTAAACGTGATCGGAGGGCAGTTAGCAGTAGAGATGACCCTATTGATCCGATCAGCACACCATATATGGGCATAGAACCACGTGGTTAATCCGGGGGGGGGGCTCCAGATATGGGCATAGAGTCATTAGGGAGAAGGATTGCGTAATCGGTCAATGACCTCTTTCTCCAGGTGTGTTTTTGGCACGCTCGAGGCAGATGTTATGATCCGGAAATTGTATTTGTTATTGTTGTTATTCGAGCCAGATGTTGTTGTTATTCGAAGCAAAGTTAATGATATTTCCTTCCTGTTTGAGGCGGATGTTATGATACGAAAATAGTATCTGTTGTTGTTATTCGAGCCAGATGTTGTTGTTATTCGAAGCAAAGTTAATGACACTTCCTTCCTGTTTGAGGCAGATGTTATGATCCAGAAATAGTATTTGTTATTGTTTCCGAGCCAAATGTTACGAGTTCCCGGGAAACACATGTGCTATCAGTCATTAATCAAATTGTCTCCGGCGCGAAGTTTATTAATGTCTTTGGATGTCGAACAGAAATGGTCCCGAGAAACAGTTAGATCACGCATGACAGATGATGTCATGATTAATTGACTGACATGGAAGGGGAATTAATTTGTTGTTCTAAAGAGAATTGATTTGACACTACAAGGAAATTAATTTGGAGTACTAACAAGAGAATTGTTTCCGAGGCAGATGTTTTGATCTTAGCGCGCGAAAAGGTTTCTTTGTAATTTCAAATGTGAAAGCACAGGGATGCCAAACAAAAGGAACACGCTGAAATTCCGTTTAGGGATCATTTGGGCGAAACTGTTTTAGACAGGTTATGGAATTATTTCGGCGAAACAGCTAGACATTTTAAGAGATGATTTTTGAAGAGATTTTGGAAGAGGTTTTGAGTGTGGTCGTTATAATACACAAGTTCCATTTGAACAGTGTTGCGAGGTCCTCTACCCCAACCCCAAAGGGTTCCAATCCCCCGACCCCCACCCCGAACGAAGCCCCCCGGACGCAAAGGTCCCCCAAGCACCCCAAGGGCCACCCGCGCCCCAAAAGGCCCCCCCAGACCCCCCAAGGCCACCCCCGGGCCCCCCGAAGGCCCTTCGAGCTCCCAAAGGACCAACGGGGTCCCAAAGGGCCCCCAGACCCCACCAAGGACCTACCCGAGCCCCAAAGGCCCGCCCCGGTCCCCCACGGTCCACGCGACCCCCAAAAGCCCACCCTGTGCCACAATGGCCATCCCCGGGCCCCCCAAAGCCCCATTGAGCTCCCAAAGGACCAACGGGGTCCCAAAAGCCCTCCACCGGTCCCCAAATGTCCCCCAGGCCCTCAACTGCCCCCCCCGACCTCCAAAGGCCCACAGGGCTCCCAAAAGACCACCGGGCTCCCAAGGGCCCTCCTCCGGTCCACAAAGGTCCCCGGGCTCCCAAAAGACCACTCAATCCTCAAGGGCCTCCGGATCCCCAAACGCCCTCCCTGGGCCCCAAAGGTCCTCCCCCGGTCACCATACATGCACACAAAAACTTACACACACACGAAAACTCACACACACACGCCAAAACTTACACACACTAAAACTTACACAGGCACACGAAAACTTACACACACACACGAAAACTCACACACACAAACACACACACAAACACACACACACAAACAAAAAAACTTACACATGAACACGAAAACTTACATTCACACAAAAAATTACATTCACACAAAAACTTACACACACACACACACACACACACAAAACTTACACACACACACACACACACACACGAAAACTCACACACACACGCCAAAACTTACACACACACAAAAAATTACACACACACACACACAAACACACACAAAAAAAAAAACAAAAAAACAAAAAAAACACACACACACACACACACACAAAAATAAACACATACAAAAACACACACTCAAATAAAAAAAACATACACACACACACACGAAAACTTAGACACACAGCACAACACTAACACACACGATAACTAACATGCACACTAAAACTAACAATCACACAAAAACTTACACACACACACACACACACACACACAAAAAATACACACACAAACACACAAAAACTAACACACACACACGCCAAAACTTACACACACGCAAAAACTAACACACACACACACTCACACACACAAACTAACACAAGAACACAAAAAAACTCACACACACACGCACAAAAAATAGCACACACACACACACACACACAAAAATTACACACACACACACACACACACTAAAACTAACACACACACTCAAAAACTTAAACAAAAAAAAAAATACAAACACACACAAACAAACACAAACATACACATGAACAATAAAAATTTCAATCACACAAAAAATTAAATTCACACACAAACTAACACACACACACACACACACAAAAAACTTAAACACACAAACACAAAAAAAAACACACACACACGCAAAAACTTACACACACAAAAACTTACACACACACACACAAAAACTAACACACGAACACAAAAAAAATCACACACACACACACACAAAAACAAACACACACACACACACACACACACACAAAACCTACACACACACACACACACACGAACACAAACACAAACACTAAAAAACTTACACACACAAAAACTTACACAAGCAAACGAAAACTTACACACACAAACAATATAAATTAAACACACACGCAAAAACTTACACACACACACACACACACACACAAACTTACACACACACACAAACTTACACACACACACACACACACACACACACACACACACACACAAAAACTTACACAAGCGAACGAAAACTTACATGCACACAAAAACTTACATGCACACAAAAACTTACACACACACACAAACACACACACAAAAACTTACACATGAACACAAAAAAACTCACACACACACGCACAAAAACTTACACACACACACACACACACACAAAACTAACACACACACACACACGAAAACTAAAACACACACGCCAAAACTTACAAACACAAACAAACTTACACATGCACACGAAAAATTACACACACACACACACGAAAACTTACACACACACGCCAAAACTAACACACACACACACACACACACACACAAACTTACACACACACACAAAATTAAACACACACACACACACACACACAAAAAATTACACATGCACTCGAAAACTTACATACACACAAAAACTTACATGCACACAAAAACTTACACACACACACACACACAAAAATTAAAAACACACACACACACACAAGAAAACAAACACACACAAGCAAAAACAAACACCAACAAAAACACACAAACAACCACAAAAATAAAAAAAAAAAAAAAAAAGAACACAAAAAAAACACACAAACAAAATCACAAAAACTAAAACACACAAAAACACACACACAAAAAACATACACACACACACACACACGAAAACTCACACACACACGCAAAAACTAACACACACAAAAACTTAGACACACACACACACACACAAACTAACACACACACACACACACACACACACAAACTTACACACACAAAAACTTACACACACACACACATAAACTTACACAAACACACAAAAAACTTATATCCACACGCAATAGCTTAGACACACAAAAACTTACACACACACACAAAAAACTTACACACACACACACACCAAAACTTACGCACACACAAAAAATGACACACACACAAACACAAAAAAAATAACACAAGCACAATAAAACTTAAATTCACAAAAAAACTTACATTCACACAAAAAATTAAACACACACAAACACACACACAAAACACACACACACACACGAAAACATAAACATGAACACAAACTCACACATACAAACACACACACAAAAATAAACAAGAACACAAAAAAAATACACACACACACACACAAAAAAAAACTTACAAACACACATGCACAAACACAACTTACACAAACACGCACGAAAACTCACACACACACCCCAAAACTAAAACACACAAAAACTTACATACATACACACACACACACGCACACAAACTTACACACACATACACAAAAACTTACACACACACACACAAACACACACACAAAACTAACACACACACACACACACTAAAACTAACACACACACTCCAAAACTTACACACACAAAAACTAAGACACACACACACACACACACAAAAACTTACACACACACACACACACACACACAAAACTTACACACACACAAACATACACACAAAAACAAATAAACAAAAACAAACACACAAATAAGAAATATAAACACTAAATAGATTAGACACACCAAAACTAACACACACACACAGAAACATACACACACACACACACAAAAACTTACACCCACACAAAAACATACACACACACACACACAAACTTACACATTCACACGAAAACTTACATTCTCAAAAAAAATTAAATTCACACAAAAACTAAAACACACACAAACACACACAAACTACACACACACACACACGACAAATTAAACACACACACACACACATACACACACACACACACAAAAACAAACACAACATCAAACAAAAAAATCACACACACACACACACACAAAAACTAACAAACACACAAGCACACACAAAACTAACACAAACACGCACGAAAACTCACACACACACGCCAAAACTTACACACACAAAAACTTACATACATACACACACACACACACGCACACAAACTAACACACACATACAAAAAAATTAACACACACACACACAAACACACGCAAACTTACAAACACACAAAAAAACTTAAAAACAAACAAAAAATATTAGACAAAAAAAACTTACACACACACAAAAAAAATGACACCCACACTCAAAAACTTACATTCACACAAAAACATACATTCACACAAAAACTAACACATACAAAAAAAAAAACACACCCTCACAAAAACTCACATACAACCAAAAATTTACACAAACAATAAAAAACACACACACACACACACACACAAAAAAAAAAAACTTACACATGCACACGAAAAATTACATGCACACAAAAACTTACACACACACACACACACATGAAAACTAACACACACACGAAAAAACTAACATACACAAAAGCTGAGACACACAAAAACTAACACACACACACACACAAAAACTTACACCACACGCAAAAACTTACATGCACACAAAAACATACATGAACACAAAAACTTACACACACAAACACTTTCACACACGCACAAAAACTTACACACACACACACAAAAACTTACACACACACCCACATCAAAACTCACTCACACACACCAAAACTTACACACACCCACCCCAAAACTTACACACACACACAAAAACTTACACACTTACCATATCACAGTTACATTGTCTTAATTTTTCAAATTTCATTTGAATTTCTGTCGTGAAATGCAAGAGTTGGAATATTTCAGTAGTGACTTGTTGTGCTTTACCTTCTCACAGTTACATTCTCTTGATTTTTCGAAGTTCATGAAATGCAAGAGTTGGATATTGGGGTCTCAGCAAACCATCCTTAATTTTTGAACTTCACGATCTGAGTATTGTGGTCTATGCTTACCAGTCTGAAGGAGGAATAAATACAATATCAGAATTGGGGTTCACTTAAAGCTCACTTTCTAACGGAAATCACAGATCGCGAGCGTGGAGGATAAGTCCACCAGCCTGAATGGTGGAAATCCACTAGCTCAGTATTGGGGTCCCACTCCACCAGCCTGAACGGTGGAAATTCACTAGCTCAGAATTGGGGTCCTAGTCCACCAGCCTGAATGTCGGAAATCCACTAGCTCGATAGTGGGGTCTCAGTCCACCAGCCTGAGTGATGGAAATTCACTAGCTCAGAATTAGGGTCTTAGTCCACCAGCCTGAATGGTGGAAATCCACTAGCTCCATATTGGGGTCTCAGTCTACCAGTCTGAATGGTGGAAATTCACTGTTTAAGTTAGGTTAGGTTAACATATCATGAGCGTTCATGATAAGTTAACCTAACCTTTTCCGGCGAGTATGGTTAGGTTAGACTAGATTAAGTTAGGTTAGGTTAAGTTAGGCTAGGTTAGCCCATGTACGCTTCACTTAGGTTAGCTTAGGTTAGGTGAGAGACAGGCAAAAGTTAGGTGCATGATTAGGTTAGGTTAGATTAAATTAGGTTAGGTTAAGTTAGGTTCGGCTAGGTTAGCCTACGTACGCGCGCGTAGGTAGGCTAACCTAGCCTAACCTAACTTAACCTAACCTAACTTAATCTAACCTAACCTAACCTAATCATACACCTAACTTTTTGCCTGTCTCTCACCTAACCTAAGCTAACCTAAGTGAAGCGTACATGGGCTTACCTAACCTAAATTAACCTAACCTAACTTAATCTAGCCTAACCTAACCATACTGCCGGAAAAGGTTAGGTTAACTTATCCTGAGCGCTGATGATAAGTTAATCTAACCTAACTTAAACGGTGAATTTTCATCCTTCAGACTGGTACACTGAGACCCCAATATTGAGCTAGTGAATTTCCACCATTCAGGCTGGTGGAGTACGACCCTAATACTGAGCTAGTGATTTTCCACCATTCAGGCTGGTGGACTGAGACCCCAATCTCGAGCTAGTGGATTTCCACCATTCAGGCTGGTGGACTAGGACCCCAATTCTGAGCTAGTGAATTTCCACCGTTCAG